>NC_066520.1:20450830-20453330 GCF_024679095.1 Eriocheir sinensis | reverse complement strand
AAGTCAAGGAACAAAGAAAGGAAAAAGGAAAAGAAAAAAGGAAAAGAGAAAGACGAAGGGAACGAGCAGAGGAGAAAAAGAAGAGAACTGACATAAAAAGACGGAAGGGCAATGAGAGAAAGAGAGATAAATAAATAAATGATAGAGGTGAATATATATCGTATTAGAGAGATATAGAAAAGAACTGATGTTTGTTTTGCGGCATGAATAGCTAAACGTATCCCATTGACATGATGAAAAGATGGATGGACTAAATATAAATAACAGAGCAAAATAAAAATTGATGGGCAAACATTAATAAAACATTGACGTATATTTCCCGCGATGAATAGTTAAGCGTGTCTGAATAAAACAACTAAATAACGGTAAAACTAATTAAAAGTGTACACAAACGCTACAGTACTTACAGGAAACAATAAGGATTAAAGACAGAAATAAATAAGATAAATACATAAAATAATAAAAAATGATGGAGGAAGGAACAGGATCGGGAAAAAGGTCCTATCGATATTTTTTTCCCGTTCACAAAATTGCGCGATATATTTAGTAATCAAAAGTGAAGGACGAGAGAGAGAGAGAGAGAGAGAGAGAGAGAGAAAGGAAAGACAAACACACACACACACACACACACACACACACACACACACACACACACACACACACACACACACAGACACGAAGATGATAAACTTAACCAAACACATTTTATTATTTCAAGCGGCTTGGAAAAACAAAAACTCAAATCCAGATAAAGGTTGAAGAAGAAAAGAGTTTGGTGAGAGCTTTTTGCCTTCAACTAACACTGGCATAGTAGTCGTAGTAGAAGTAGTAGTAGTAGTAGTAGTAGTAGTAGTAGTAGTAGTAGTAGTAGTAGTAGTAGTGGTGATGGTGGTGGTAGCATAATATTAGCGTGGGGTAAAAGTCTACGGTAATCGGATATCAATTTCATTTACTTGTTGAAAGCGAGATATCAAAGGGAAATGAGGTAAATGTACATGCACTGCCATACACAATAATACAAGCAATAGCATTTTCCCGTTGTATGTAGTATGTTTTACGTGTCGAGCGAGAACAAAACACGAAAGCGAAAAATCAAATCACACCAACATGACTTTCAAATTAAGTTACAGTTGCACTTTTTTTCTCCCTTTTTGCTTTTTAATCTATCAAACCTCATCTCTCTCTCTCTCTCTCTCTCTCTCTCTCGTTTATTAAATTTCTTTCACCCTCACAGACTTCTAATTTCAGTTTTATCTATTCCATTTATAATTGAACTCTCTCTCTCTCTCTCTCTCTCTCTCTCTCTCTCTCTCTCTCTCTCTCTCTCTCTCTCTCTCTCTCTCTCTCTCTCTCTCTCTCTCTCTCTCTCTCTCTCTCTCTCTCTCTCTCTCTCTCTCTCACAATCCATGTAGACGCAGCGAGAGAGAGAGAGAGAGAGAGAGAGAGAGAGAGAGAGAGAGAGTGGTAAAATATCCCACTATAGCAACCAATTACGAAGGATTATCATACATTAATCGGAATCAAATTAAATGTAGTTTCCTGGGACTGTTAATCACCCCCAATTAGACACTTAAAGAGCTGATTAATATTATACTTTACCTGTCGCACTCACTGCCCACCTGTACACATATTTGGCAACCTTGCTGATTACTATGTGGTGAGATGGAAGCTGATGGTATTGGTGGTGGTGTGAAGAGAAGGGTGGAGTGCGTGGAGGGTTCTCTCTCTCTCTCTCTATCTCTCTCTCTCTCTCTCTCTCTCTCTCTCTCTCTCTCTCTCTCTCTCTCTCTCTCTCTCTCTCTCTCTCTCTCTCTCTCTCTCTCTCTCTCTCTCTCTCTCTCTCTCTCTCTCTCTCTCTCTCTCCTCCTCTCTCTCTTTCTATTTTTTTGTATTGTCTGTTATATTTGTTATTGTCTGTTATTGTGTTGTGTTATGTTATATTGTTCCTGCTATATTTTTCTGTCTGTCTGTATGTCTGCTAAGTCGAGTCTGGTGTAATATTGAGTCGGATCTGATTCTAATAAGCACGATGATGAGGCTGATGATGATGATGATGATCGTATAAATAGGTTTTTCTGAACACTTTCCTAATAGAAGGTGAGAATATCATGACAGGAAAGCACTTAAAAGAGAAAACATGAGTAGTTGGCAACATATGAATTTCTGAAACACACACACACACACACACACACACACACACACACACTAACTCTCTCTCATCAGCAAGCACAAAAAGATAACCGCCTGGGATTCAACTGTCTTGTGTGTGTGTGTGTGTGTGTGTGTGTGTGTGTGTGTGTGTGTGTGTGTGTGTGTGTGTGTGTGTGTGTGTGTGTCCATTCGTGCAAATAAATAACATCCACTAATCTACGTTCAAGCATTTCCCAGATTTCATCGAGAGAGAGAGAGAGAGAGAGAGAGAGAGAGAGAGAGAGAGAGAGAGAGAGAGAGAGAGAGAGAGAGAGAGAGAGAGAGAGAGAGAGAGAGTCCCTGATTAAGC
>NC_066520.1:20378330-20445830 GCF_024679095.1 Eriocheir sinensis | reverse complement strand
ATTTTTCTATCATGTGTGTGTGTGTGTGTGTGTGTGTGTGTGAGTGTGTGCATTATTTCAGCTAACTTCTTTAATTTATATCTCTTTTATTTCTATTTTTCCTTCTCCTTTCATTTTTCTATCATGTGTGTGTGTGTGTGTGTGTGTGAGAGTGTGTGCATTATTTCAGCTAACTTCTTTAATTTATATTTCTTTTATTTCTATTTTTCCTTCTCTTTTCATTTTTCTATCGTGTGTGCGTGTGTGTGTGTGTGTGTGTGTGTGTGTGTGTGTGTGTGTGCATTATTTCAGCTAACTTCTTTAATTCATATCTCTTTTATTTCTATTTTTCCTTCTCTTTTCATTTTTCTATCATGTGTGTGTGTGTGTGTGTGTGTGTGAGTGTGTGCATTATTTCAGTTAACTTCTTTAATTTATATCTCTTTTATTTCTATTTTTCCTTCTCTTTTCATTTTTCTATCGTGTGTGTGTGTGTGTGTGTGTGTGTGTGTGTGTGTGAGTGTGTGCATTATTTCAGCTAACTTCTTTAATTTATATCTCTTTTATTTCTATTTTTCCTTCTCTTTTCATTTTTCTATCGTGTATGCGTGTGTGTGTGTGTGTGTGTGTGTGTGTGTGTGTGTGTGCGCCATTACATCACCACCATCATCATCACTCGTACCATCGCCTTTGTGTAGACTCCCTCCCACCATCACCACCATCTTCCCTGTACTCCTGTCAACACTCAACACCGCGGCTTCCTTCCTATTCATCCCAGCTCACTCTCCTTTATCTTTCCTTAATCAGGCCGGTCCTTCTTGTCTCCTCTTCCTCTTAATTAGTCCCCACATTGTCTCCTTCGTCGCAAACAGCCCGAATTAACCTTCTGACGAACCGGCCGGTGTGTTACGGGAGGTTACATATTTAGTTTTCTCTCTTTCTTTCTTCTGATATATAGCCTAGTTAGTCCTATGTCCTAAGCTAACCTATATGATTTAATTCAGTGTCTCATTCATCATAATTAATTAACCTTCTGACAAACCGGTCAAAATGTGTTACGGGAGGTTACATATTTAGTTTTCTCTCTTTCTTTCTTCTGATATATAGCCTAGTTAGTCCTATGTCCTAAGCTAACCTATATGATTTAATTCAGTGTCTCTTTCATCATAATTAATTAACCTTCTGACAAACCGGTCAAAATGTGTTACGGGAGGTTACATATTTAGCTTCTTTCTTTCTTTCTTTCTTCTGACAAAGCCTAGTTAGTCCTAAGCTAACCTAGCTTATTTATTTCAGTGTCTCTTTCATCATAAATAAATTATTATGTGGGGGTTGGTTAGTTAGTTGTGTTCTGATATAGCCTAACTTTGCGTATTCTGACTTAAGCTAACCTAACTTCATTCAAACATTGGTTCCTTCATCATATATTAGACTTAATCTTCCCCAAAACAGAGAAAATGGGTAATTATTATGTGGGGGTTGGTTAGTTAGTTGTGTTCTGATATAGCCTAACTTTGCGTATTATGACTTAAGCTAACCTAACTTCATTCAAACATTGGCTCCTTCATCATAATTTATAATAGACATAACCTTCCTGACAAACTAATGAAAGTGTGTGAGCCATGTTTTGTATGGTATATATATTTTTACCCATCAATGCTACCGAGATGAGCATCGACGCCACGGGAAGCTATAGAGTTCACTTCCTCAATAATAATAATAATAATAATAATAATAGTAGTAGTAGTTGTAGTAGTAGTAGCTGTAGTAGTAGTAGTAGCCTAGTCTAGCCTAACTTCATGATAACGGTAAAATATCATCTTCTTCAACTTCATAACATCCTCCAGTGGTTTCCAGATTATACAAAAAAGAATAAGATTAAAATAAAATACTAAATAAAATAATAAAACGAATGATATCTTGCTCCACACTCACCCTTGCGGCGCCCAGCACTACACGTTTTTATTCCATCAATTATTACGCAGCGGAAACGTAGTATTATTATAAATGTACAGAAATCAAATGCTGTTAATGTATTACGGAAACACACTATTACCCTAACAATATATATATAAAGGATTCACCAAGTTCCATTAATATCTCGACACAGCCATCATCATAACTACCATCCCATCCTCTTTAACTAACACGACATTTCCTGTGCAACGTAATTCTGGAACTTACAAAACAAAAAAAATCCACATTATAAAAAGAAATCCATCGATCTGAGCAACAGTTTCCCCTCAAGGTTCAGTGCGACGGAGGTGAGCACTAAGGTCATGCGCATTGCTCTAGCGTTATCACGACCACCCTCATCATATTCTCTTTAAGTAACACGAAGTTCCTTGCACAACGTAATCCTGCAGTGCACAAAAAAGAAGCATGCGCACACACAGAATATCAGAGCGCCGGTTTTTATTTGCTCAAGGGTTATAGCGATGGAAATGAGCACTGATGTTAGGGGGAACTATACCGTATTTGCCCTTAACTTTCCTTCCCTTCCCTTCCCTTATAATCCCTCCTGTCTCACCCTATTCCTTCCTTTCCTTCTCTTCCTTCCTCTTTCTCATTCTCTTCTTTCCTTCTCCATATACTTCCTTTTGTTTCTTCCCTTTCCTTCCTTTCTCTCCCTTCCTTCCTTTTCCTCATCCTCTTCTTTCCTTCTACGTATACTTCCTTTTGTCTGTTCCCTTTCCTTCCTTTCCTTCTCTTCCTTCCTCCTCCTCATTCTGTCCTTTCCTTCTCCCATATACTCCCTTTCGTCTCTTCCCTTTCCTCACCCTCATCTATCCTTCCTTTCTCTCCCTTCCTTCCTCTTTCTCATCCTTTCCTTTCCTTCTCCCATATACTCCCTTGTGTCTCTTCCTTTTCCTTCCTTTCCCCTCCCCTTTCCTTCCTTTCTCTCCCTTTCCTTCCTCTTCCTCATCCTCTCCTTCCCTTCCTTTCCTCTCCCCTTTCCTCCCTTACTCTCCGTCATCCATTCCTCTCCTTTCCTCCTTCGTTTTTCTATACATATATTTTGTACATGAGGAATACATCGGCGGACACACTATAGAATTATGCCGAGAGTTATTTCGCGTAATTTAATAATGACACGCGATATCAACCTTGAAATATATTAACAAACGAGAATTTGAGTTATACATCTCACACATATTATTATTGTTTTCTGTCTCTGTGTGTGTATTTGCATTTCACAGACACGCACACTCACTCCCTCTCTCTCTCTCTCTCTTTCTCTCTCTCTGTCTCTTCGCTTTGCTGGAGATTAATTCCGAGGCGTTTTAACTTTGTCTTTATTTTCTTTTTACTTGTCAAAGGAAGATGCAAAAGAGAGATATAATGATGACGAGATGAAATATTGAAATGAAAAGTTGTTATTCTCTCTCTCTCTCTCTCTCTCTCTCTCTCTCTCTCTCTCTCTCTCTCTCTCTCTCTCTCTCTCTCTCTCTCTCTCTCTCAACAGGTGTGCAAATCTCGTACCTGTCAACGCTGGGCACTCACGTCACCCTCATCGCCCTCACCTCAGTCCTCTTCATCGGCATTCAGCAGGTAAGAAAAGGAGGAAGGAAGGAAGGAAGGAAGGGAGAGGAAAGGAGAAAAGGAGGGAGGCAGTGAGGAACGGAGGGACAGGAAGGGAGGCAGAGGAAGGTAGAAATGACTGGTATAAAACTGCAGAAAAGAGAGAAAAAGGGAGGAAGGGAGAGAGGGAGACGAAGGAAAGCAGGACAGGTATAAAACTGCAGCAAGGAAAGAGGGAAAGAGAGGCAGGGAGGAAGGGAGCGAGGGAGAGGAATGAAGGGATTACTAGTATATGACTGAAGCACGGGAGAGCGGGAGAGGAAGGTTAAAGTAAGATAACTAGGAATAGAGAAAGGTAGAGGAAGAGAGAGAGGAAGGAAGAGAAAACCGAATGGGAATAGGATAAAGAAATGGGAAGCAAATAAGAGAGGGAGAGAGAGAGAGTTGAAAGAGTACGAAAGCAAATTGTGAGAGGAAGAGAAATGAGAGGGAAAGGAGATGAGAGGAAAGAATAGGAAAAAGGGAAGGAAGTGAAAAGGGATAAGAAAGAGTAAATGAAGAAATTGATTAGGGAGAGAAAAGACTAGAAAAAGGGAAGGAAGTGAAAAGGGAGAGGAAAGAGCAGAAAAAGAAAAGAATAAGAGAGGAAAGAGAAGGAAAAAGGAGACAGATAAGAGAGATAAAGATGGAGAAAAAGAGAACGGGAAACGGAAGAAACAACGGAGGGGGGAAAGACGAAAGATTTGATAATACTAAAAAAAAATGAAAGAAAAGGAAAAAAAAAGAACAAAAAATACAAGATAAAATAAATAAAAACAAGAAGAAAAGCAAAGAGGAAAAATAAAAATAAGAAGGGAAACAGAAGCTTTGGAAAGGAAGAAAAACAAAAGACTAATAATGCGAAAGAGAGGCAGAAAAGAGGAAAAAAACAGAGGAAGGAAAATACAAGAAAAGAGAGAGAGAGAGAGAGAGAGAGAGAGAGAGTGAGATTAAGGAATAACAAGTCTCCATGCAGTCTCTCTCTCTCTCTCTCTCTCTCTCTCTCTCTCTCTCTCATATTTTTACAAGTTTTATTATTTTTCGCTTTTTCTTTCCTTTTCCTTTTTAATATCTTTCTGCTCGACGCCTTTTTGTTTGTTTGTTTGTTTGTTTGTTGTGTCGGCAATACAAAAAAAAAAAAGAAAAAAAAAAGAAATGAGACCAAAGAGCAGGACAGGTGGAAATGACGGCAATCAGCTTGTTCGCACCTGCCTCTCTCTCTCTCTCTCTCTCTCTCTCTCTCTCTCTCTCTCTCTCTCTCTCTCTCTCTCTCTCTCTCTCTCTCTCTCTCTCTCTTCTATTTATGTTGTTGGTGACGGACAAAAAAACAAATAATACTGCCTCTTGCCTCTGACCTTTTTCTCTTCTCTTTTTTTATCTCCTCTACTTTCTCTTTTTTTTTCTTTTGCTTCATTTTTTACTACACTTTTCCTCTTCCCACCTTTTTTATTTCGTTCTCTTTCTTTTCTTTTTCAAACTAACGTCACTAATCTCTGACCTTTTTCTATTTCATTTTTTCTCGTCTACTCTCACATATTTTTATCTTTTGCTTCATATTTCTTTTTTTTTTTTACATTTTTTTCTCTTTCATGTATTTTTTCTTCACACTTTTTATTTCGTTCTTTTTCTCTTCTATTTTCAAACTAATCTCCTTTACCCCCTCTGACCTTTTTCTTTCCTTTTTCCTCTTCTACTTTTTTTTTTGCTATTTTCTGCCTCCGGTTATTTTCTTCCCACTTGTTTTATCGCGGTCTCTTACTCTTTTACGTTCGGTCTTCTTTTGTTTTTTCCTTTATATTTCCTTCTTTTTAATATTTTCCTCCTCCTTTTTTTCTCCTCCCACTTTTTTTCTGATCTCGCTCTTTTACTCTTCTACTTTCAAACTGATTATCTTCTTTTCATTCATATTTCTCTTTTCACTCATATTTATCTATTTTTAAAGCTATTTCTCTTTCACCCAATACGTAGATTTTACCATCAATAACTACAATAACAAAGACCAAACAAAACAAAACATAAACACACACTCACACTTCATCACGTCAAAAACACCCCAAAACAACAAGAATAATAATATCACAACAAAGGCCAAACAAAAGAAAATCACACTCACCCTCCTCATCCTCTTCTCCCTCGTCCTCCTACCCCCGTGGCTGCGGCAGGAGCGGTGTGGCCTCATCACGCCCTGGGTAGTGGCTAACATCGCTTTTATGGCCCTCGAGGCGGTCTGCTGCATGTACTCCAACGTGCTGAGGGACCATGTCAATAAGGTCAGTCATGGTGGTGGTGGTGGTGATGGTAGTGGTAGTAGTAGCAGTAGTAGTAGTAGTAGTAGTAGTAGTAGTAGTAGTAGTAGCAGTAGTAGTAGTAGTAGTAGTAGTAGTAGTAGTAGTAGTAGTAATAGTAGTAGTAGTAGTAGTAGTAGTAGTTGTATATGATGGTCTTGGTGACATAGCTAAATGGAATAACTAACTGACAATGTGCCTTACTGACTGACTGACTAAATGACTGACCGAATGAATAATCAACTACTTCCTGACATTATATAAATGGATGCTCACCTAACTAATTAAATGAATATATGTAGGCGTGGTAATTTTGATGGTGTTGACAGCGGTAATGGTAATGATGACAATAATAATAATAATAATAATAATAATAATAATAATAATAATAATAATAATAATAATAATAATAATAATAACTCCCTAATTCTCACATGTCTTTTTTCCACACACACGCACCTGTCCAAACCTGTCGCCCTACACATATGTCCTTTCCAAACCTGTCATCATTCACTATCCTCATTTTCCTCTTTTCCTTCACCTTTATCCCTCACACACACCTGCCTTACCCTCCCCCCTCTCTCTCTCTCTCCCCCATGACCCTATACCCCCCCCCCCCCCCCGCCACCCGCTCCCTCCCACACACCTGCCTCTTCGTCAGCAGAAGTTCGACGCTGTGTGCCGCGCCGAGGTTTCTTTCTTCCTCTTCAGAGTGGCTATCAACGTGAGTAGTAGTAGTAATAGTAGTAGTAGTAGTAGTAGTGGGAGGAGGGAAGTAGTAGTGGTAGTAATAGTAGTAGTAGTAGTAGTAGTGGGAGGAGGGAAGTAGTAGTGGTAGTAATAGTAGTAGTAGTAGTAGTGGTGGTGGTAGTATATAATAGTTGCAGTGGTAATAATAATAACAACAAAGTGAAACTGCATTGTAAGCAACACGACTCTCATTTCCAAGTTTTCTACACAAAAAAAACATTAAAAAAATAATTATAACATTCCACCTAAGTCACACCTTTTATAGCGGCAACTGTTTCCTCTCTCTCTCTCTCTCTCTCTCTCTCTCTCTCTCTCTCTCTCTCTCTCTCTCTCTCTCTCTCTCTCTCTCTCTCTCTCTCTCTCTCTCTCTCTCTCTCTCTCTCTCTCTCTCTCATAAGGTTTCACTCCAGCAGCGGCGTCAAGTTGGTTTCCCATTTTCTTTTTTTTACCCTCGAGCCGCATGGTGCTTCCTTTTGTGAGGGGACACAATTTCATTTTATCCAGCAGTTATATTTGTCGTCTCTCTCTCTCTCTCTCTCTCTCTCTCTCTCTCTCTCTCTCTCTCTCTCTCTCTCTCTCTCTTATTTTTCTTTTTTCCTTCCTTTTCCTTTTTAATATCTTTATGCTCGACGCCTTTTTGTTTGTTTGTTTGTTTGTTTGTTTGTGTGTGTGTGTGTGTGTGTGTGTGGAAATCCTGAAGGCCACAGAGAGCGTGATATTTGGCCAAGGGAAAGAAACTCTCTCTCTCTCTCTCTCTCTCTCTCTCTCTCTCTCTCTCCATTTATCTCCTTTGCTTGTGTCACTTTTTCTTTCCTCCTTTGCTCTCTCCTTGTTCCTCTATCTCTTCCCTCCTTTCCCCTTTTCACTCCCTTGCACCATTCTTCCTTTTATTTTCCATCTCTCTTTCCCCTTCATACACTGCGTTCTTAATTCATCCTTTCCCTCTTTTACTCTTGGTCATTTTCTTCCTTTCTTTTCTCTTCCCTTTCTACCTTTCTCAATCTTTTTCTTCCTCCCTTCCAACTTTTTATTTCCTTCTTTCACTCCTTCCCGCCTTTCCTTTCTTTTTTTCTCTCTGCCTACTCTCTCTCCCTTTTCTTCCCCTCCTTTCCTATAAACGCTTCTTTTGTCTCTCTCTTCTCCTATCCCTTCCTATCCTCCTATATATTTATTTTCTATTTATTTTTACACCTTACGACCCCCTCCCTCCCCCCTCCTTCCCTTCTTCAGGTCATGGGTCTATGGGCCGTCATGCGCTTCGTCAGGAACCTCAGGGCTGGCATCACCTACAAGGACCCCGAGGCCATCCACCTCTGAGGGGTCATGGTTCAACAGAGGTCAAGACGAGGTCACACGAGTCAAGAGGAGACTACTGAGCTCTAGCGGGTCGAGGATCAAGTGCATGGGTCAATAAATCAAAGTCGAAAATGATGAGGCCAGGTCATGTAATTCAGAGGTCATAGGAGTCAGGTCAAGCGAAGTTAAGAGAATGATCAAAAGAGATCAAACGAGTATTAAAGGTCAATAGGTCAAAGTTACGGGGAGGTAAAGGTCATAAGTCAAAGAAGAGGTCACAGGTCAAGAGAAGGTTCAAAGGTCAAAGGTGAAAGGTCAAGAACGATGTAAAGGTCACGTTACAACTGCAGGGTCATTATCCTTTTTTTTTTTACACTAATCCCTCTTTTATCGCGTTGTTTCCCTCTTTTCCTCTCAGGCCGGCTTACAAACATTCTTTTAAAAACTTTCTTTGTACCTGACTTCCTCCTTTTATTTCACTTTATCACTCTTGTCATTGTAAACTCACGAACATATGGAACAGTGAACCAGCTAACAACTTATCTTCTTATTTGGCTTCCTCCTTTTCTTTCCCTTTATCATCTATGCCAATGTAAACTCACGAACATATGGAACAGTTAACCAGCTAACAACTTCTCTTTCATATCTGGCTTCCTTCCTTCCTTTCCCTTCCTCAACTAGGCTATCTAAACCAACACCCATGAACCTCCCCTTATAATGTCTGACCTCCTTTTCTTTCCCTTCCTCAACTACGCTATCTAAATTAACGAGCACTACGAAACGGCCAACAACTTGTAATAATGTCTGGGTTATATCCCTTTCTTTCCCTACCTCAACTTACATATCATAGGCTATCTAAGCTAACAAATACTTAGGAACCAGCTAACACCTTCCCTTAATGTCTGGCTTCTTCCATTTTTTTCCCCTTCCTCAACTAGGCTGTCTAAACTAACAAACCAGCTAACATCTTCCTTTCGATTTTCGGTTCCTCCATTTCTTCCCCTTCCTCAACTATAGGCTATCTAAACTAACAAACACTACGAACTATGTATTTTATAGTGCACACACATTAGACAATCACTTGCAGCCGACACTAACCTTTATAGACAGCATGTGGCCAAACCAGACGAGGAATCTTGCCGGGGAAGTAATTTAACACCTGGTTGCCTTTCCATTGTTTGCAAGTGCTTCCGCTGACTCGCAATGGCCTCTGCAATTAAGGGAGAAAATATTATTACAGTCCTGTTCCTTGGCAGATCAATATCAAATGGTTCTTATACTCAGGGGGAGGAGAACGTGTCTCACAAACCTTCATATATCATTAATGTTTAGATACAAAATAAGAGTTGTGCAATAAAATTAGTAGTTATATAAACCAAGTGAATGTGACTGTGGTCGTGTATGGCAAAAAAAAGTTGTTGATGTCTGTATTGTAGCTATTAACATGGTGGCATTTACGACATAATAAACTTAATAGTATCCTTACATATGTCTATCCTTTAGAAGTACTAGTATGTACATGGATATACAATGTCATCCTTTTGCTTTGTTGTTGCTGCTTTGACACTTACAAACGAGACAAAGGTAAATTAATTCTCCCACTCACTCTGGCGCAGACTTCTCCAGTGTTTTAGGAGGCTATGTAGGCCATGAAACCACTGTCTCTTGCCTCGAGTCCAAAAGGTTCATGTTGGCTTCGAAGCCTTGGCAACACTTTGAAATCTCACCGACGTTTCGCCGCGATTATAGTGCGATAGTGCATTATATAGTGAGGAGCGATAAATAATGTAACTCCACTGATAAGCAAAGTGTGTGAATAAGCAGAAGAGAGGATCAAGAGAAGGACGGACAGGTCAAATGGCGAAGAATTCATTTGTGCATGCGCGTGGGCGGCGTTGAAGACCACACCAGAATGGGAGACGCTTTTCCTCCCTGTCTGGTTAATTAAGGCTGGTCTGAAAGGAAGTCTGAGTATTTGAAGGATGGGATGAGGATTAGAGGGGAAGAGAGGAAGTGTACGTGGACTGCCTGGAGGGAAAATAATAAACAGATTTGTGTGCAATTTTTTTTAAACTCCCTTTCATACCAGTCCAAAATTACTAGACAGGAAGAAAAAGCATCTCTGAGTATTTGGAGGATGAGATAAGCATTAGACGGGAAGAGAGGAAGTGTGGAGTGCCTAGAGTACACCCGGGTCAAGAATAACCAGAGATGTGCCTTGTGACCAACCCGCACCGACCGCCATGATGGAACCTAAGGACGAGGAGGAGGAGGAGGAAGCAGTCATCTCACTCGGGCCAGGAGGAGGAAACAACGGAGCCAAAAGTAAGATAGAAGTTAAGAATAATGATATGCTGTGGGGTGTAACTGTATCAAGAAATGGGACCGCTGAGTGTGCTTACCTCCTAATCAGCGTCCTGTGTTGAAATACCGCGTCCTTACTGTTGGAAGTCTTCTAAACTCTTAAAAAGATCATAAACAGCAGCTATTCAAACATTCATTAGAGTAGCTACAGCAGATTAATTTATTCCCGTGATTTTCAGCATTTATCAGACTTGTCAGTAGCAAGATATTGTTATGCTCCACTTGTCTACCCCTCACACAGGCAGACAGGTGCTCTCCCAATTACTTAAACTGGGCTCGCTATGGAAAACACAGTGCTCCCACGAGGCGGACAGCAGACACAAAGACACTCCGGCGGACACACTCGCACACACCCACAGAGCACACAGCGAGGCACAATTAAATACAGGGCGGACTTTCTTGGGGTTTACTAAGCAATAGCACGTTGTACAATCCTTATAGTCCAAGGGGGAGGCAGTCAAGGCACAAATCACAGGCGATTAAGTCCTAAGGCACAGAGCACAGGCGAGCGCGTCCTTTGTCTTCTCTCCGTCTCCACTCTTCCTCGCCGCATGGCGTCCCTCTCCAGCCCGCCCCCTCAACGGGGCCGCAGGGAACCCTCATTACGTCACGTGGCGCCAATTACAATTTAAACTAAGCTAAGCCTTGGCGTAACACTACCCCCCCCTTAAGCGCAGGCGACCCGCCTCGCCAACTTAACAAAACAAATAAAACATAACTGGGGAACTAAACAAATCATTCTGTATCAAAATCTGTAAGCCATCCTGGCCTCCTCCTCTCACGTCTTGGTCGTCGCGGTGGAGGTGCGGGCGAGGCAGAGGCAGCGGGCTGGTCCAGCTCCCCAGCCGCGCCGGCCTCCAGGTCGGCGTCGCCACCTGCCTCCTCCTCCACATCATCCGCGACCTCGACGTCCACCGGGTCAAGTTCTGCCCGGTCCTCCTCGTCACTACTGGGGTAGTCAGGGTCCTCCTCAGCGCCAGTACCCCAGGAGTAACGGCCCGGCCCATGGTAGCGCCAGAGCCGGTCAACGTGGACGACAGAGGAGCGTTTGCGGCCCCTCCTGATGCGGTAGGTGACAGCGGACAGGACTGCAATCACCGTGTAGGGCCCCTCCAGGGACTCTGCAGCTTCGGTGATAACCCTTTCTTCCGGCGAGGGTTATGCAGCCACACTCTGTCACCCACCGCATACTTCACGTCCCGCATGCGGCGATCGTAGTAGTCCTTCATCGCCTGGCCTGCCACTCTGAGCTTGCCGCGCACCTGGTGATGGACCTCGACCAGGTTCTCCTGCAGCGCGGCAGCGAAGCCAGAGGTGACAGTCGGCAGGCCCACGTCCGGCGGCCGCCCCGTCGCCAGATCCACGGGAGTCTGAGCTCGCGGCCAAACATAAGACGTGCGGGTGTATAGTCAGTGGCCTCGTGCACAGCGGACCGGTACGCCATCAGCATTGCGGGCAACTTGACGTCCCAGTCCTCCTGGTTTGCCCGCAATGCGGCCAACTGCTGTGCGAGTGTCCGGTTGAACCGCTCCACCATCCCGTCCGACTGCGGGTGGAGTGGCGTCGTTCAGGTCTTCCGCACTCCCAGCAAGTCGCAGCACTCACGGAACACACGGGACTCGAACTCACGGCCCTGGTCTGAGTGCAGTTCTGACGGCACACCGAACCGGGTGAAGCACTCGTTTACTAGGACACTCGCCACTGTTTCAGCCTCGTGGTTCGGGAGCGCATACGCCTCAGGCCACTTCGTGAAGTAGTCCATCACGACGCATACGAAACGGTGCCCCGGGGCGTCATGGGCAGCAGGCCAGCAATATCTACAGCAACCCGCTCCATTGGCGCCCCCACGCTGTACAACTGAAGCGGAGCCGATTCCGGCGTGTGGGGCCCTTTTTTCGCACTACAAACGTCACAGGCCCGACACCACTCGGAAACGTCGTTCCGCATACCGACCCAGTAGAAGCGCTGGCGGAGACGTTTAAGGGTCTTTGTCTCGCCCAAGTGGCCACTAGTAACACCGGCTTGCAACTCCGTAACACCTCAGCACGCTTTGCACGGGTACCACCACTACCCAGGCGTCTCTGCCCTCCGCCTAACACCTCCCAGCGCTTTACTAGCACTCCCCACCGGTCCAACCGCAGCGTCTCCCACTGGTCGACGAGGCACTTAGTGGCAGGACTCTCCGCCGACACTTCCTCCCACCGGGGTCGCTCCCCGCTGGCCCTGAGCCAACGCACTACAGGAGCAAGAGCGGGGTCTGCGCTCTGTGCCTCACGCCACCGGTCGTTGCCTTCAGTGGCGTTGGCAGGCACTGTTAAGCGTCGGCAAACAGGGTCAGGGTCCCGACGCGCCTGGTGTGAGTAGCTTGCCTCACACGGGCTCTGACTCACGGCGTCAGGTCCTTCAGGGACGGAATGTGAGCTACCTGCCTCACACGGGCGTCGAGTCACAGGGTCGGGGTCCTTGCTAGCACAGTGAGAGCAACCTGCCTCACACGGGCGCCGGCTCAAACTATCGGGTTGGGGTACGGCAGGACCGGCGCCTCCACAAGGGCCCTCTTCAGGCCGTCGAACGCAGCCTGGCACGCCTCGTCCCACTCGAAAGGCACTCCTTTACGAGTGAGGCGGTGTAGGGGCGCCGCGATGGTGGCGAAGTCCTGCACGAAGCGACGGTAGTAGGTGCACAGACCCAAGTAGCTCCTGACCTCAGCTACGTTAGTGGGCCGAGGCCAGTCTGCTACTGCTGCCACTTTCTGCGGGTCTGTGCGCACGCCGTCCTTGCTGACGACATGCCCCAGGAACGGCACCTCGTACTGGAAGAGGGAGCACTTCTTGGGGCTGAGCTTGAGGTTAGCCTTCCTCAGGCGTTGCAGGACCTCCTCCAGCCTCCCCAGCTCCTCCTCGAAGGTGCCTCCGTAGACGATGACGTCGTCGAGGTAGATGAGGGCCGTCCTCCACTGCAGGCCGTCCAGCACCCGCTCCATCAGACGTTCAAAACAGCCAGGGGCGTTGCAGAGGCCGAAGGGCATGACATTAAACTGCCACAAGCCCTGCCCGAAGGAAAAGGCTGTCTTCGGCATCCTCTTCGGCCATCTCCACCTGGTGGTAGCCCGACTTCAGGTCGAGCGTGGAGAACCACCTCGCCCCTACCAGCGCGTCCAAGGTGTCGTCGATCCTCGGCAGGGGTAGGAATCCTTCACAGTCACGTCATTCAGTGCCCGGTAGTCCACACAGAAGCGTTGTGTGCCGTCCTTCTTTTAACCAGGACTACCGCTGAAGACCACGGACTGTCGGACTTCTCGATCACCCCTGATTTGCCAGGTCGTTGACGGTGCGCTGCATCTCCTCGTCGGGCAGGTGCGATACGTCGAGGGGGACACTTGATGGGCGCGCTGGTTCCAGTGTTGATGCTGTGTTTCACCAGCGACGTGCGGCCCAAGTCCAAGTCGCCCCGGCTGAACACGTCTGAGTACTGCGTCAGGTGTGGCGCACCCTCTCCGCCTGCGACTCCGTCAGGTCAGCGGAGCCCTGAGCGCCAGGTCTTCAAGGAAGTCAGGCAGCACTCCTCCGCAGGCGTAGACGCACTCTTCGACGGCTGTTCAGCTCGCTCCACCTCTTCACATGTGCCTAGTCTGGCACCAGCGGGTAGTCGCCGAGCCTCCTCAGAGACGTTAGCAACGAGTACTGTCACTAACTCCTCCCCGCTCCCACGAGGCTCCTCCCGACTGCCACACCGTCAGTCAGGTGCAGGTTTTCTGAGGGTTCTACTATGCCTTCCGCGTCGTGCATCACCCTCGACAGTCGACACTGGACTCGTCGCTCCGTCCTGGGGCAGGTGCAGTCGCTCGGCCGTCACTACCTCGGCACAACCGACTTCCGGAAGCCAGGGCACCTCTTGTCCGTGCACCCTCATCCGCTTCCGTCCAAAGTCGATACATGCGCCAGTCTGCACCAGGTAGTCAAAACCGAGCAAGCCCTCTTCATCCAGGTCGGCGGCGTACACTGGCAGCCGCTCTTCTGCGCCGCCCACGCCGACACGAGCCACTACAGGCCCCTGGGTGCCACGCAATGCCCGTCACGCCGCACAATCTCTGCGGGGCGTCTGGGAGCCGCTCAGCGTCCAGCAACTCAGGGCGCACCAGGGTCTTTTCAGCCCCGGTGTCGACTGTCAGGCGGCAAGACTTACCGTCTACGTTGCCCTCCACCTGCACCGAACTAGTGGTATGGCGGCATCTTACACAAGTGGGGAGTGTCGACCTTGGCAGGCTGGGTAGTCGCCCCTTGTCCAGCCGCTGCTGTTTCCCGCCTGCGCCACTTGCTTCGGCTTGGGGCAGGCGCTGGAGCGGTGATCAGACTTGCCGCAGTCCTTGCAGCAAGTCTGGACGCCCCAGACTTCGGCCGGTCGAGGAACGCGTCCTTCGCCCCTCGGACACCGGTCGCGTCTGTGGCCCTTCTCACCGCAGCCCCAGCAACGGCCACCAAACTCGGGGCTCGTCTCCCTCGACGCCGCCTTACGCTCGACCTTCGCCTTCCGGCCTCGCACGTCGTTCCGAGGCTTGGCGTAGTCAGCGAGGCGGCTTGACGTCTTGAGAAACGCCTCGAACTCCATGGCCCTCGCCAAAGCCACCTGCAGGTCACCAGGGTGGGCTTGCTTTACGTAGATCTGCAGCTGGTGGTCCTGCAGAGCATCTACGAAGGCGTCACGGGCGAGGACGGTCGTCATGTCTTCACCAGCAGCCGGATAAGCCCGCCTCACAAGGGCCTCCACATCTTGCGCCAGTTGTGACAGCGTCTCGCCCTTCTGCCTCGCCCTCTTCTTCAGCTGAGCCCTGTACACCTCAGCCTGGTGACTGTGCCCAAAGCGGCGCTGCAAGGCTTCCGACAGGCTGGTAAAGGAAGCTTGCTTGGTGGCTGGAAGGTGGCTGAGAATCTCGAGTGCCGGGCCCCGCAGCGTCGTTGCCAGCTGCAGCGCCTTTTCTTCCTCAGTCCACCCTTGAGCTGTTGCGAGCATGACGAACTGAGCAACGTAGGCCTCCCAAGCTACCTTGCCGTCATACTCAGCCGGCTTACGCCTGCGGTGGTCGTGGGAAGGAAACGAACGAGCAGGGTAGAAGGCAGGCACTCGGGGCAAGAAAGGAGGCAGGGTAGGGTCTAGGTGAGGAGGCGAGGGTGGCGGGCTGTTTGGCAACAGTGGCGGGGCCGCTCGCCCTGCCGCAGCCCACGCCAGCCGCTGAGCCCCGACCGTGACCCCCGGCCAGACACGTCAGGCCCGGAGGCTCAGAGAATGCACTGCGTGGCCTCAGCGAAGCTTGACACTGCCCCCAATCACACAAAGGCTCACTCTGCACTTCCTCTGGGGCAGCACACACGGCAGCCTGCCTCGCCTCAAACCTTACCTCCCGCACCTCACCTCTCAGTGCCTCTAGGCCCCTCTGTAGCTCACCCCGGACCTCCTCGCAGGCCTGATCGGTATACTGCCGTGCCTCCTGCCGCACAGAAGCCAAACTTGCTTGTAGTGCCTCCTCAAGCCTGCTGGCCTGTGCCTCGGAGCGCTCGGCCTGCTCACGGGCCTGCTCCTCAAGCCTGCTGGCCTGTGCCTCGGAGCGCTCGGCCTGCTGTGCCTGCTTTTGACCTTGAAGCGTTATTTCTTGCCTCAAGCCAGCCAACATTGAGGCAATTAACTCCAGCTGGCCAGGCTTAGCGTCTTCATCAGCCTCAAGGTCACCACTACCCCCACCACTCGCTCCGCCAGCCGCACCGTGCTCGCCGAGGTCCATTGTGCCCGAGGCGTCACTCTTTGTCTGCCCGTCCACTCACAGCACAATTTCCATCCCACTCCTGACACCACTGTTATGCTCCACTTGTCTACCCCTCACACAGGCAGACAGGTGCTCTCCCAATTACTTAAACTGGGCTCGCTATGGAAAACACAGTGCTCCCACGAGGCGGACAGCAGACACAAAGACACTCCGGCGGACACACTCGCACACACCCACAGAGCACACAGCGAGGCACAATTAAATACAGGGCGGACTTTCTTGGGGTTTACTAAGCAATAGCACGTTGTACAATCCTTATAGTCCAAGGGGGAGGCAGTCAAGGCACAAATCACAGGCGATTAAGTCCTAAGGCACAGAGCACAGGCGAGCGCGTCCTTTGTCTTCTCTCCGTCTCCACTCTTCCTCGCCGCATGGCGTCCCTCTCCAGCCCGCCCCCTCAACGGGGCCGCAGGGAACCCTCATTACGTCACGTGGCGCCAATTACAATTTAAACTAAGCTAAGCCTTGGCGTAACAATATTTTACCGAATTGCAATATAGCTGCTACTACTCAATCGTCTACCCTTCCCAAATGCAGATTTATTATTATTATTATTATTATTATTATTATTATTATTATTATTATTATTATTATTTTTATTTTTTTTTTTTTTTTTTTTTTTTTTTTTTTGGTATTTCGCAGATTACGGTATTGAATTTTTCCGCTAATCGTACCCCTGTGGCGCGGCACGAAGGGACTCATTCCGATTAATAAAGCCCATGTATAACACACTTTACTATAGAATCTTTAAATAAAGTTATTGAAACCCTCAATGATTACCACGATTTGCACTCATTGTCTCGGTTGAATCTTCAGTAAGGGTTAACATACAACCATCATGATAAAATCCTTTTTATTCAATATGAGGCAAAGGTCAAGGGGTGATACAAACTTGGGATGGGTTTAATCATTTTATCAAAAGGTTCTGGAAAGCACTACATATGGGTAAAGTGGCATACATAAAGTGCAGGTTCTCTTGCTGGATTAACTACCTTTTCCAGATCAGCCAGAATTTCAGAATACTGTATCTGGCTCTTTATATCACGACAGTTGTTGAAGTGACCCTATACTTGTCTCAGCACACTCCGAAACATCATGGTCTAGTTTTTTTCATCAGATCTGGACTGGTGTTTAAATTTGACACCTCCACTGACACATGCATCTCTTAGAAGTCAGAGATAGGGCTAAATGTGAGAAAAAATCTCAAATAAGCTAATAATCTCATTGTTTGACAGTTGTCAGAATTTCATGTTTCCTCTTCTAATTTGCTCAAACTAAAGGTGTTGGATCATCAGTTGCTGGTGAACAGGTGGTATGCCTGCACTTTATATAATATCCCTTTATCCAAAAGAACCATAATCCTTAGTATAAAATATCATTCTTATGAATATTAAAATTAAAGGAACTGAATAAATAGAACTGCACATAGATACCTGATTTTGTTCAAATTAATACTGTTTTTTACACTGTAAGTTATACATGTTTGTATGATTCTTCCAAACCCTTCTTGTATACCCCCTCCTATTCAGTTAATTCAAACCAATTCTGTTATACTAAAGCTAAATTGTATTTTTGTACATGTGATCAACAGTATGAAACATACTCATAATGTGGATGTAGATAGCACTATTCTAATATATCAGGAACCTTGTTTTTTCTTTTATCATGACAGTTCTTAACAAAACTAATACATAATATTTATTGCTCATTAAGGTAGTGTCTCCATCTAGAATGGTTATATTTCACATCCAGCCATAGCGAATGCCACAAACTTTACCTTTACCTGTTTGTGTATCTGTGCAGTGATGCTTCTGTACTGCAGCAATTTTTCCCTTTCAGTAACGGGCAGACCATTTAGTTGAGTAATTCCTATTTAAACTATAGCATTCTTTCTTGCAGTCTTATATATTTTTTATAATTTTTTTATTTTATGTTTCAATGTTGGAGCCAATGTCCAGTGACAGACTTTCTGAAAGGGTTGTTTGTTCATCTAAACTGATGTGATAGAATCTTCTTGATTTATACAGTCCTCAGTGCTATATTTTCGCTGGTGGAGTGGATGTTTCTTGTGAACGATTATGATACAGAATATAAATGATCAAATTGCAATTTAAGTTAATGTTGATGGGTGCTTAGTGCTGCTGTATAGCATGCACTGTATAGTTCACTCAGTCACTGTCAGAGGCCTCGTGCATTGCCCACTAGGAGCAAGAACACTCAAATCAAAGTAACTTTTGACCCATAGGTCTACTTGTCTGGCCATAAGTTTAATATCTGGGAAAGGCTCAAAGGAAACAGTGTCTCCTGCTTTCTTGTATCTTTATTATTGTTAAATCAGCCAATTATCACAAGCATTGTTACTTAAACAACTGCACCTTGTCTTCATAAGGGGACCAGGGTAGTCCACTCTTGGGCTGCTGGCCAAAGGATCTGGGTTCATGCCTCTCCTAGAGGGACTGCATGTGCTTCCCTTAAAATCTAGCAAGCACTGGGCTCTACAATGAATGCATTGCCAAAGGGGAGTTGTTACAGCATGCATTGTCCTCCTCTTTTGGGAGTATATCCCCCAACAAACACCTAAACAATATCAATAACTTGTTGTTATGTATTTTTGTTGCTGTTTCAGGACAGACGCATTTAGACTTATTTTACTGCGACTCAGTCAAACCACTTTAAGAAAGCCATAAATCAATCACTTTTCAAAATATGACAAAATTTGGCACATCCTGTATTAAATTTTATTATCATTAAATCGATTAACTTCAGTACCAGGCAGTCCAGAGGAAAAAAACTGGTGAAGAAATAGCTTTCTGATGAGATCTAGCTGAAGTTGATTACCAGAAGTTAGTGATAACCTCTGATGCATGCCAATGACAGGTATGTGTTGTTTACACATGAATAGGTGCCATTTTGTTAGGTTTCCTGCCAACACAAGACTGTAACTAAGCTGGTATTGAGAAAGAACCAGGCAAATCAATAATGACTGCACTGACACAACTTGAAAGTTCTATGGATAGACGTATCTGGGTAGCTCATTTATAATGAGATTATATAGATTATGATCTGAGCCCAGTTTGTTACACAACAGGTATGCTGTAATCATTATATTAACCGACAGTTTATCTTGAGACACTTCACCTTCTGAATATGACAAACCTCCATCATACGAGACACTGCCTTTAAAGGAATATTTTAAAAATCATGATTTTGGTGGAAACAAAAATTAGTATAAAAAGTAGATTACAGTTTGCAGTATATTCCTAAAAAAATACTTGATTGCTAAACAAGAAAATTAATTAAGCTGAAGAAATCTTTCTGAGTGAGTTTTCTTAAGCCTGCAAATCTGTATCCCTATCCAATGCTCTCATGTGAAAATAAGAAAGTAAATATTTATATATGTGACTACAATAGATAAGTGGGCAGTCACACATTGTCAAGCATCATAGTAAAAAGCTTCCCGAAACATGAAGCAGAAGTTTCATATAAAAGGCAGTGATATATTGACAATTGACAAGACATTCTTACCAGCCATCAGCCCTCAGGCCATTAGCTGGACACTGACAGATCCTGCATAGTGTTCATGAAAGATAATTTGTATATAAAAAATATAAGCTGAATTACAGTGCCACTACCCAACAGACACACTATATAAATTTTACAGGCAAAACTTTCAAGATGTTTTAAAGTCACTCACATAACTACCCGTCAATAAAACTGTCATGAGTGGAATTTTATCAAAGATACCTCACAGCTTTGATCCTAAGGTAAGCATGAGGAACAGTTCAAAATTCCCTTTGTCATTTGCCTAAGTGGAAATATAAAAAAAAATACATGGCTTTGAGACATCCAAGTAAAAGTCATTCAAATGGATTAATGTACAACAAGACTGATTGATGTTAAGATATATCATATGATGGTTATTTTAAGATTTGTATAGCTTTTGGCAAATTTCAAGCTGATGGCATCCTTTTACAAGCGAGTTTCAAACTGTGGTGCTATTTATGGGCAGTGTGTAGAACAGGACCACTACATGCATGTTTAGTAACAAATATAAATTGCTCAGTTCCAGTTTATTTATAACTTATTTACTGGGATGCCATATATGAATTAAATGTAAGTGGTATGCATTTGAAGCATGAATTTTCTAAATTTGCTTATTTCAATAAAAGGTTGCTTGATGTCAACACAAGTAGAGTATATTTGTTGTAATGTTGAGTTCTTGGGATCATCATTTGTGTTTTGTATTAGGCATGTTTAAATTAAAAATCCAAGATTTGCAAATTCATTCAGATGAATTTTCAAATAATGACACTTCTTTCTCATAAAATCATATTATAACTGTTCATATGTGTTATATGGTGAACTGGTATATGAGTATATGTACAAGGTAGCAGCTGAACATAACATATAAATAACCAAGAAAATGTGAACTATGGAATCTGAGATGCACAAAGTGTTAGTGCTTCAGGCATCTTTAGTGTCTGGGAATGGGTCATGGCCCCCAGACTGTAAGTTTCTGATTCCCTGACGAGTGCTCCCCCCATTAGTCCAGGAAATCGAGGGTCGAGTGTATGTTTTTTTGAATCAGTGGAATATTGATCAACAGAGTTTTACTGTAATTGAAGTAAGTTGTGGGAGAATCATTATGTGCAGCCATAAAAGACTTGAAAGTTCTGCCATGGTCAGCTGTTACCTAGTATTTATCACCTGCCTACCTCAGTCATGGCTGGAAGCAAGGTTAAGGGTAAAAGACAGGAGTACTATTAATGAAAATACATATAGTTTCATACTTTTTGAAAGCTCACACTGATACAAACCACAGTTGAAATACTTATTTATGAAATTACAATTTCTTAAAAAATCACTTCCATTTAACAGTACAAAATCATCTTTTCAGTAAAGGAAATCACAAGTAATGAGAAATTACAAGTATTTCATGTTAGAAGTTGATTATCAAAGTAACTTGTTCTTTCCTCACAGGAAGAGTAAATTTTTTCAGTTTGCTACTCTTGCCTTTTTCCAAGCAAATTTCAGTTTAGTTTTAATTTAAAAAATATTACAAATTTGGCAAAATATATCTGTATGGTTTTAGAAATTGACACTCCAAGTTTTGACCAGTCCGTCATGTCCTACTGAGATCAGCTTTTCATTGTCCAACCATTTGAGGCCGGTCACTTGAGACTGTGGATGGGAATCTGAAAGCATAAAAGCCATTAATCAGAACTCCTTACATACCCTGAGGAGTAAAATTCCAGGTGTAACTTAACAAATGTACACAAATGTTAGCTGAAACACTCTATTTAGCCTATTTATCTTTGCTGAAGTATTAATTTTTATTTCTTAATATTTTCAAACAAATCACAACCAGTGTTCACAGAATCATTGCTGTTGATTTGTGCATGCATAGAGTTAT
This sequence comes from Eriocheir sinensis, assembly GCF_024679095.1. Taxonomy (NCBI): domain Eukaryota; kingdom Metazoa; phylum Arthropoda; class Malacostraca; order Decapoda; family Varunidae; genus Eriocheir; species Eriocheir sinensis. The sequence goes on along the minus strand of NC_066520.1, from coordinate 20,424,364 downwards.
TACTTGAACTTTTAAGACAATCCATTTTAGTTATATGACCATGTGCTATTTATGAACCTAATATCTTGAATTAGGTAAACAACTTTGGTTAATATTAAGTATATTATGGAAAATAGCATGATGGTCATAATGTCTAAGTTTGAACTCGCATCAACATTAAATCTGTTTTTGGCTACAGGTGAAGCAACCTGTAACATTTTTTCTGTCCTCTGACATGGGCTTTATAGGCAAGTGTAAAGTGAAGGTTAAGGTGGGAGAATGGACAGTAGTTGCAATTGGGGACAGTGCTCATCTCTGTTGCATTGGGCCTTAGAGTCTACGGTGTGACCAAACCCATTATCCCAGTGAAATACTGGATACCACAGTTTACCTTCCCCAGGTTTCCCCAGTTATCCATCTATCGACAATCTCAAAAGGAAGAATGAACAGCTAGATGTACTGCATGCCGACTACCCAGGCTGGGATTCAAACCCTAGCCTGCAGTTCATAGTTGGGGAAGCTAACCACTACATTGCGGAAGTGGCTCTTATGGACATAAGTATACACAGGTATATTAACACTTAAGTTACAATGCGCTTTGTGACCTCTGGCCCAGGCGGTGCATGCCGCTCAGTCTGCCCGACTGTAAACACTTCTGCTTGCGTCCTACCACGCCTCACTGAGTGTCCTACCTCCCGCCATGCCTCACCACAATGCCTGCCTCCTGTGACTCACCACCTTGCTTGCTACAATCCCTCAGATATAACAAATTTTTGGATATAATCTCACCCCCTTCCCCCACATTGGTTCATTAAAGCGAAGGCTTTCAGTATATGTAAAGGTAGTTAGACCTTGTTAATAACCTCAAACACCAAAACCATCCAGTCTTCTTTTAAGAAGGAATAATGTTTTGTTAAATGTCCCAGCATGCAATTATTTCATAACAATCAACACGAAACTAACTCCCTTTCTAAACAGTTTAAAACTTTGCACTCCAAATTTTCACGATTCCATCATGGCCTGAAGACAGCACTCTGTTGTTGTCTAGCCACACAAGACTAGTGACTTGAGCTTGAGGGTGAGAATCTGTTGGGCAAGTGAGAGCAGTGAGCCAAAGAAAATACCAATGAAGCTTTACTCTAGAGCAGGAACCACCTCTGTATAGGAAAGAAATTGCAGAGTGGATACATACATTACTTACAAATATTTTGTGCTATCTCAAATTTTGATGATGAACAATTTTACAACCCAAAAAATAAATAAACAAGATTACAAGTTGAGGAGCATGCTAAATAAAAATAACAGTAATTTACATTCATCTAAGAGTAGCAAATAATAAACAATATTTAAGCTTACTGAAGACGAACCATCCTGCTCTGACACTGAATTACAATGAAAAAAAAAAAGTTCCTTACTTTTAATGATGATATGCTTGTTGGGTTGAGTCATTCTCCAGATAATAATCATTGTGTCCAGGGAGCTGGCCACCATGAGGCTGTCTGGACTCCAGGCAACACAGTTGATGCGAGCATTGTGGAAGCCCCATTCAATCTTGTTGAATTTTTCATAAGTGGGGAGACTGTAGACCACCACCTGGAAACATAAATGATGTAACAACTTTATAAAAATTCACATTAATGGTTCAGAAACGGCATCATCATAATAGCTCCATTTCCTGATTCAAGTTAGGAGGGAGAGGACATATTCCCTCAGCCCTCAAATTTACATATTCATTACATTTTTCAGTGATTGGATAGCTTCAGCAAAGAGAAGGCAGAATGACAAGTCTTCCTGCTGGTACACAGCCTCTTCCTTATAAAGACCTTCAATGTTCCTGTTCATTAAATTCCAACTAACTGTTTCCTCTCCATCCCTTATTTTACTCTTACCCATTATTGCTCCTACTTGGGAAATTTGTTTCATTACTTACTTTGCGATTCACGTCACAAGCAACAAGGTAACGGCCATCTGGGGAGTACTCCACGTCTGTCACTGCCCCCAGGTGTTCCAGGGTCTTTTTCTGTAAACAAAACATCAATGATACAACTTGGAGGAATTGATTAAAATGTCTTAAGATATTCACAATTACATTTGCACCTCCATCCTCACCTATAGGAGTAGGTTGTAGGTATACAAATCAATTAACAACAGTGTCCAAAGTTAAGAAATTTAAATTCACATTTCAAAAGCTACATATGTTAAAAAAAGCTTTGAGAAATGGAAAAGAAAAGAAGTGATTCATAGAACAAAGCCATAATACCACATTTTCTGGTGTACAAGGTGATCTTTGGATGCAACCCAGGTACATTATTTCTGCCTTACATGCTTCTTCCATTCAAATGTTTAATTCATAATTTCTTTTATACCTTTTATAGCTATCACTATTCCATTTTCTCATATGCCCTATATTTATTGCCTACATTTTGAAAAATTTCATTTATATGAAACAGGTATGATTCTTACCTCCGTTAGTGTGTTGCCACTGAGGGCATAGATATGAACTAGATTGTCGCCTCCTCCCACGGCTATCTCATCATTCCCTTCTCCAGAGGATGACACACAGTCCGTCCCAGCTGATTGGAAAGCTTCCAACCTTCTTGTCATCTTTCAGAACACTGATCTGAAAGAAAGATATTGACATTGTCATACACAGATGATGAATGGAAAATGAAGTCTTGATTAAGCTACCAAGTGTAAGTACAGCAAGATCTTACCAATGCCTAGTTGGTGCCATTCTAGAACTGCCATAAAAGTGAACAATTGCCCTTGTCGGACTCTCGGTCACCAGAATCACAGATTTTTACTGTATTACTGTTTACAATTTTCATACATTAATACTCTATGCCATTAAAATATTACACTAAATATTGATCATAATTATACGATATCTAATTATTATATTTGTATATACTAAGACCTACCTCCTGCGTGGTTACTGCAATAACTCCATCTTCCAGAGCAGCAATCATCTTGGGTTGTGACCCAAGGGAGATAGACTTTCCGGTGTAAGTTTTTTCCACTGGATCTGTCCCCAACCCACCAAAATATAAAATTGTAGTCATCTAACATAAGATTTAAAAAGTTATACAAATATAGTGAACAAGAAAAATAAAACTGAGTATGAATGAAAACTGCAAATAAATGAGTAAAATTTTAAAAATTATAGTATAAAGCAAAATGGATTAGTAAAGTTTATGGTGTGATGTATTTTTTTTTTTTTACAACAATGGAGGCAGCTCAAGGGCACAAAAAAAGAAAACAATAATAAAAAAAAGCCCGCTATTCGCTGGTCCCAAAAAAGAATTAAAAGAGGTGGCCGAAAGAAAGATCAATTTTGGGAGGAGAGGCGTCCTGATACCCTCCTCTTGAAAGAGTTCAAGTCATAGGCAGGAGGAAATACAGATGAAGGAAGATTGTTCCAGAGTTTGCCAGCGTAAGGGATGAAAGAGTGAAGATGCTGGTTAACTCTTGCATAAGGGGTTTGGACAGTGTAGGGATGAGCATGAATAGAAAGTCGTGTGCAGCGGGGCCGCGGAAGGGTGGGAGGCATGCAGTTAGCAAGTTCAGAAGAACAGTCAGCATGGAAATATCGATAGAAAGAGAGGCAACATCACGGCGGAATTTAAGAGGTAGAAGGCTATCAGTAGGAGGAGGAGAGCTGATGAGACGAAGAGCCTTAGACTCCACCTCTGTGATGCACTGAGCACACACAGAGGGGTCTCTCTCCTGGAAGCAGTAATCATTCCACGGGAAATCGGAAGTAACATTAGTTTAATTAAAAAGCTATAACTTATTCTACAAATGCAGAAATGTTAAACTTAAGTTCACTCAAATATGGTGAAATGGATGATTTCTTAGTGACTAAATAATTGTTGATTCAAAAGTCCCATGCACTCATTATTCCATTCAACAGATATCACTATATAGATCTTTCACTTGCCAATGAACTTAACACTGTCATCAATGCCAGCAGTGTAGACAGCATCTCCTTTCACCACAAGGCCGCTGACATGATTTCCATGGCCCTTACCGCCAATGCGATCATTATCACCTGTAAAGATATGGTAAATTTTAAAGGTCAAAGCATATCTTGCAAAAGATTTCCACATTACTTTAACCCGGTAGCAGCGATGGGCCAAATTTGTGGCTTTACCATGTAGCAGTGATGGGCCAAATTTGTGGCTTTACTGTGTAGCAGCGATGGGCCAAATTTGTGGCTTTACTGTAGCAGCGATGGGCCAAATTTGTGCCTTGATATAAACCCCCAAAATAGATGATGCATAAACTGATCACAAATGCTTTGATATATATTATGAAATGGTTTGTGTGAGGGGTTATTTTTCTCATTTTCTCGTTTAGAGGACCATTAAGAAACATGATCCTCGCTGCTACTGGGTTAAAAGGTCAAAGCAAAAAATTTCCACATTACTTTAAAATCAGGAGATTCTAACTTACTTTGATGTTCTAGGTAAAGTGATACAACAGTAAAACCTCTAAGTCACTGTAATTGAGGTGGAGGTCTTGCCCGTCTATCAGGTGGCCGACTTATGGGACCAGCCTCCCCAAATTTGTTTCCTTCATTCCTTCTTACCTGTGGCTACATCCCATACTGTGACTGTGCCATCCACCCCTGTGGTATATAGTGTGCTCTTGTCAGGAGAAAGTGCCACTCTGGTGATTGGTTTGTTGTGGCCCTGCAATATAACACAATATAATAAGAGGATTTTGTATCACTATCTCTTAGAGGATTCCTGTTCATGGGATTTTTTTTTTCTTTTCAACCTGTTTCTGCAAGAAATGTTTGATGCAACTCAATTATACACAATATTTTCAACCTAATGATGAAAAATTACCTTCACAATTTTCTTTGGCTTGGATGGGTTGTCCAAATCCAAGTAATTGATAAAACCAGAGAGGGAAATTGAGAGGAGGTAATTTCCAGCCCACATGCAGGACATCTGTTGATCCTCAAGCTCGGAGCCCATCGGGAAGTCTGCCACTAGATCTCCAGACTCAGCGTCCCACACTTTACAAGTTTTGTCTCCACTGGCAGAGAGCAAACGTTTACTGTCTGGACTCCAGGACACCTGCAAGCAATACAAAAGAGAAAAAAAACTGAGAAATCTGATAGCTGGAGAGAAAAAATGAGTTATAATTGTATTGAAGTTACAAAATATATGTTTATTTCAACTTTATGATAATGATGATCTAAGAATATCTAGCTGTCACCCACACCCACACACTCCTTTATAACAGAGTGAAACGAAATGAAAGTTAAATGAAAAATGGACAGTTTAGTAGAAGCAATAATATAATTAAAATAAATAAAGCAAAGACCACATATCAACAATAAGACAAATAAAGACATACATTCCAAAGCATAAGGCAATATGGATAACTTACTGCATAAACTCCACCCTTGTGAGCTGGGCTGCCAAGTTCCTTATCCAAATCTGAACTACTACCATTGTATAGAAAAAGTTTGCCATCAAATCCTCCTGTAGCAAATCTTTCACCATTGGGAGAAAATCGTACCGACTGCACAAACTTGCCATGGTCCTGGGAAAGGATATATTTATGACTAAGTAAACCAAAGACTCTATGTAATGAATCTAATTACACAAACACAAGTGAATCTGATAAGAGATGAATTGTGTGAAAGGGTTTGTTACTCATGTCCTATTCTATGTATTGTACTCACTATCCTATTGTATATTGTCTACCCTGGTGTGAGCTTTATAATTTGTTCTTGAAAATTTGTTACTGAAATTTTACATAATTATGTTGATGAGTTACTTTAAGCTCAGTTTCAATCAAATTTTTTTCCCAAGTCTCCAGACTAGAGATGGTTTATCTTACACCCTTGGTGCACTTGAAGACAAATGGGGGCCCTTCAAAAAAGGCAGCTTTGCTGTCTTCGGAGCCTGTGGCAATGCGAAAGCAGTCGGGTTGGTTTCCAGGTTACAGAGTTGATGGCTTTCGTGTGGCCAGATAGATCACCCTTCACTGAGGCTCCTGTGTCCATCATGAACACATGGGCAAATCTGAAGTGATAATAGTCAGTTACTTAGGTACATAATATTTTTGTACAGTGTACAGTGAGCCACTGTCATTTGCAATTTGTAATCCTTAACTATATCTTAGTTAGCAGTAAAAATAGATAACTGACAGGATTTCATGTGGTGAGCAGTAAGGATTTGAAAAGGGAGATATGTGGACCAGATCTTTATACTGAAAATGACGTGAAAAGTACATATAAAAGGGTAGGAAGCTGCTTGCTGCTTTCATGGACCTTGAGAAAGCTTATGACAATGTTGATAGGAAGGGTTTGTGGACTGTCCTCAGAATACATGGCATGGAAGAATATCTACTTGAAGAGATTGTCATTTTACAAGGATGTGAATGCCTCTGTGTGAGTGATTGGAGAGCTAAGAGAGAGTTTTGGTGTTGGTGGAGCTGTGAGACAGGCGTGTGATGACTTTTGCTGTGAATGGCAAGACACAACCTTAACCTCTTCAGTTTGCTGTGAGTGGTGCATATGAAGTGTATAGTCATGCATCACTTAACCTTCATGTAGCATTATAGGAAGTAATACAATGAGTGACCCTAACACTAGATCCTGTGGTTTGATTATGGGATCCCTAAGGGGTGATGGAGAAAGGTAAAAAAGGCAGATGCTGCTTCACTTTTACTTGTGTGTACCCTTTGTTTACATGTAGGCCTACTTGCTGATTGAAACTGTGATGAAAAAAAGTACCTATGGGAAAGTGTATGTACTAAGATGTCACCATGGTGCACAGCTGCACTATGGATCTTTTTAAATTGATCCTCAAAGAAAAATTGTAATTTAGTTTTACTTACTTTCCTCTGCCTTCACCAACAACACAGATTCTGGGAATCAGGAGACCAGCAAATATCTCGGATAGGTCCACCCAGGGCTGGTACTCAGCCTTGAGAATATGCTCTGGATTGATGGTGTCCCATATCGCACTTTGCCATGTTGGTCTGTCAACATAATAAATATAACCTATTAGTAATCAATATTGCTTTATTTCTATTTACAAATCTCAAGAGTTACTTATGCTCTCTACACCTATATTCAAACTAAATATTGGGTCCCTGTGTTGGACTTACCACCAGAGCAAATGTAGAAGCCTGACGGAGCATACTGAGCCACATTCACCTGTATGGAGTGCTCCGTGTAGACCTCTGAGATGGAGGGGTTCTGAAACCAATTAAATCAACAGTTACCAGGGATATAATATTCAAATTCAGCTAACTTTGTAAAAAGGTGCTACATTTCAGAAGAATGTTAAACAACTCATAATACGAACCAAGTAAATGGATACCTTCAGACTGATGTCATATCATTCATAGGCAAGATCTGGTAGCACTTATACTACCTTAGCAATCTTTTCACTGAACTAAGATAAGGAGTGAATAAAAGAATAGCCAAGGGAAACAATAGGCCAAAACCAAACCTCCTAAATTTACTTAGTCCTGCTTACCTCAATATCTCGGATAATGACAGAATTTCCATGGACATACAGTAGTTTCTTGCCCTTGGGGTCAACACCGAGCACAATTGGCTGCCCTCTCTGTGTCCGGGCAAACGCCCATATAGAAACTGCAGATAAAAGCAACAGGATTATCAAATTAAACAGAAACGCCATTTGTTTTATGTACATACAGTATGATAAAAGTGTTAGAATTCATGACAAACATAAGTTTCATTGTTGCAAAGATCTACATAGCACCATCACTTGCTTAGCTTTAAATTATCTCCATAAGCAAGTAAATAGTATACATTTCCATAAGCAGAGTTTATATTTCAAAGGATGACATTTAATAAAACAATTTTCATGCCACTGTTCCATCTTATCTAAATCCTCTTACATTTTCATTTTATCTATTTGATGACTTATCTTCTTATCTACTTGATTGCTTATCAGATTTAAATTTTGGCATATATGTAGTTGTGCTCCCCCACCTCACAATACCAATTAAATCTTCATATTATAGTTAAGGGATGAAAATGCATGCCCCTTTAATAACAATATGAAGGTAATAACGATTGTAAAATAATACAACACATGTAGTAGCTCTTTTTCTCACTGCCCCCACCACTCCCACTCTGGACTGCCATCACTGTTTGTGTTGCCATTACTGCACCTACACTGACCTTACAATGCCTAACCTAATAACCACTTATGGGGATGGAGAGGGGACTCTATCTCCCCTCGAAACCCCCAATTGCTATTGCCCCTGTCACTGGGCACTGTGATAAAAAACTAAACCCTCAACCCTCCCTACTAAGTCAGTATTGCAGGAAATGACCAGCGTTCTTAGCTACCGTACCATTTCAGGTGAGAATCAACTGAATCAACCACTGTCCTATTTCTACGTATCTACTTTAGTTGTTGAGAGACACACTTTGGATAAGTCATCTGCCTTGCATTAAATTCGTGGTCACATAAAAAGTACCACATAATGTCTTTGCATGGTTGTTGAAAATTTTCACCGAATCAGTGATGTTGTAATCACAATGCTGGGACCGGTCTATCACAATAGACATAAAGAACCGCTTCTCAAGACACTGAGTGCTATACAAGTGTCCGAGTGTTGATGTTGAAAAAGATTATCTCAAGCTTTATAAAATTTACAAAGATAAACTCTGGAACACCTTCAATGAGGAAGTGGTTAGCATGCTCATCTCACAAGAGAGAGAGAGTCTGGGACGACAGATGGGTGATTGCCAACTAAACTAAGCCCCCTGTCTACCAAACAATGAATGGGTGCCAACCGGGTGTCAGTCAGGGGCTGTGTCCCATTCCCCGGGGGTGTGTGGGTGTGATGGGAGGTTTCAACCATACCCAAAGATCTGTCACCCAAGCTTCAAGCTCTTTCAGGGAGGGTACTGGCTGGGGATTGGGAATCCAGGGCATGATCAGACCATGGTGAATTGCCACACCTCAACACTGTCTCCCTTAGGGAAAAGCTCACTGTATTTATCATGCTTGGGTAATAATAACTGCAGAGAGCACTCCTCCTGCAGTACCTCTGCACATGTCCAGAGGCATGGCCTGCGGAGGCTCCGGGGTGAACCACCTGGTGGAGAAAACACCCCAGAGCCTGGGTCAAATGACTCATGGTGGGGGGGAGGGGGGGCCTTCCTGGAAGGCCACCTGTGCCTGACACCTGGGCCCTCGGGGACAGTGACCCTTGTTAGGCGTGTTGCATCTACAAGCGGCCGTTATGACCTTCCCCTGACATTACCTGCCGCGGCTTATCGCCAGGTGAGGCGGCCCTTCAGGATAAATAACAAAAGAATGTATTTGAAAGCCACCACACACATAACTCGCCGATACTGTGCAAACCACGTCTAATTCAATGCAAGCCACACAGTGCTGGTGACCCTGACCACCCCCGGGGCTGCCTACACATGACAAATTAAATTTAGTTCCGCGGCGGTAAACACTTCCGCCCGGCCACCGCCCACACCCCGGGGACGGCCGCGCCGGGGCCTTCCCCGGGGGCTGGGCGCACAGGACAACCCTTGGACCACTCACAAAGACAGATTACACTCCTAACTCAGATCTCTACGCCTAGATACCACGAAAATAAGACTTACGGTTGGAGTACGACATGACGCCCCGCAGCCGTCACCTCTGGCAGCACAGTGTCTCCACCCCTGCCTGGCCCGCCCCGCTCTCCTCCCTCAGAGATAACACTGCTCTACCTCCATTATAGGCTCATATATGTAGCTAAAGAGAAGTTTAATATTCCCTTTCTTCGTCTATGATTTATTCCTTCCCCCAAATAAGCTCAGTTCAGTTGCTGGGGCGAAATATAGCCCTGCTCGCCTTCCTCACAGATAACACTATACCTCCATTATAGGCTCAAAAACTCAGCTATTGACAAGTTTAATATTCCCTTTCTTCGTCTATGATTTATTCCCTCCCTAAATAAGTTCAGTTCAGTAGCTGGGGGAAAACAATATAGCCTTTGTAACGGCACTTCTGTGGGTTCTTCTGTATTTCGGCTTCTCTTCATTTCCAGTTTTCATACAGCAGCTCTTTTTTCATCATCAATGTTCTTTTCGGTTTACTTATCATGTCCTTTCAACACATTCGGACAAGGTGAACGTTTGACAGAAAACGCTCCCCGGCCTCCTCCCATTTTCTACGCGCCGCCTCGAGACCTCCTTATAAGGCCTCGTCAAGTTCCTTACATGATCAACCTGACGTGTCCTTTTCATCCCCATATCTTTCGTTTGCCCTTCTGGCCTATCCTTTTCCTTTCTTTCTTTCTATTCATTACTCCTTCCCTTCCCTCTATCTCCTTCTCGTCTCCTCTCTATATACCTCTCTCGTTCTCGCTCTCTCCCTGTAGGTGTCCTTTTCATCCCTATATCTTTCGTTTGCCTTTCTGGCCTATCCTTTTCCTTTCATTATTTTTATTCATTACTCTTTCCCTTTCCTCTATGTCCTTTTCGTCTACTCTCTACCTCCCCTCCTTCTCTCTCTTCCTCTAGGTGTCCTTATTATCTCAATCTTTCGTTATATGTCCTTCTGGCCTATCCTTTTCTTTCCTTTCCCTCCATTCATTACTCCTTTCCTTCCCTCTGACGCCTTAAATTTTTCGTCTTGGTCTGCCTTAGTTCTTTAATTCCTCTCTACCTCCTCTTCCTCTCTCTACGCTTCAGCTCGCCTATTTGAAAAGCCTCTACGTATATTTAGAAGCTGATGGGATTTTCATGCAGTTCACCTAGTTGGTTGGTCGATGAACAGTGGCTACCTGGGGAAAGTTGGGGAGGGTAGGCCCATTCTGTGATAACCGATGCCACACGTAACGGACAGTAGTACTAGGTGTGTCCCGGGGTAGAGCCCGTAGAGGGTTAATTCATATCCTCCTGGATATTTTTATAAACAATAGATAAGAAAGTATGATTATGTTACCTTGATGTATTTACTAATTCAAATATGTCCAATAAGAGGAATGAGACAAAGAAACAATTCAACAGTTTACTTTTGTAATCAAGAAGATATCACTCACACTGCACAGATCATATGGAACAGTAATAACGATAACACACTGTATATATATATATATATATATATATATATATATATATATATATATATATATATATATATATATATATATATATATATGAATTATATAGCTTAATTTGTTTAATATCCATAATAGTATATTTCTTGAAGGTTGGATAAATAAGACACCCAGATCACTCAAACGCAACAAACAAAAAAATTATAATTCCCCTTGGTCACTGAAAAGTTGTCTGATAAATTAGTTTAGCATATGATCTTTACAAATCTTATAGTTGTTATATGAAAGCTCATACAATTTATCTAAAATATTGATACTCTACATTATACATGATCTTTATGTATCTCAGCCATTTTGATCCCTTCAAAAACTTTCCAGAGGTGTTGCGTTCACATATGATCGGTCATTGTTTCCAAGATCGATTTTGATTTTTGTTATTACCTATAGATGTGTTTTTCTGTTCTTTCTACATACATCTTTTACATATGCAGCCATTGTTTACAAAAATTTAATTTTCCTAGAAATCTCCAATGTGTTTTCTGTTCTCTCCTCTATCCTATTTCCCTTATGTGCATTGCCTTCCCCAGCACATCTCTTCCTTCAGTCCCCATTTCAGTAAGATTCCATAGTTACAATCACCACCACCACAACCATAATAAACCAAACTTCCTGCAAATGCAACGTAAAAAGTCAAAATAGCTTCACTAGAGAAAAAAATGAGACAAGAGAAGGGAAAATAAACTCATAAGAGAAGGAAAGATGGCTGGGAAATATAGGCAACTCTGCACATCTGCACATACTCTTGCCCAGACCTAGAAAATAACCTTAAACACAACATTTCCATTAACACTTAATGATATCTCATGGATCATTAAGTTCTGAAACAAAGCAGTTCCTTCCATACTTATAAGTGATGGCTATATATATATATATATATATATATATATATATATATATATATATATATATATATATATATATATATATATATATATATATATATATATATATATATATATATATATATATATATATATATATATATATATATACCCTAATGCTAGTGCAGAGGAAAACGAGGGCAGTGTATGAGCACATGGACTACATCCCTATTCGTGTTATCATTGGTGTAAACCTTCTGCAGCGTGGATAGCATACATTAAAATCACTGTCTACATGAAAGGGTGAAGAGGAATTTCATGGACATGCACATAAACACTCTCTCTCTCTCTCTCTCTCTCTCTCTCTCTCTCTCTCTGTACTGCAGTGGTTAGCATGGTTGGCTTATCCAGGTTTGATTCCCAGGTGGAGTGGAGACAAATGGGCAGTTTCCTTTCACCCATGCATCTGTCCACCCAGCAGTGAATAGGTACCAGATGTTATAATAGTTGGGGGTTGTGTTCCACCTTCCAGGGTGGTTTTTCATCAGTGCCAAAGGCAAGTAGGTAACCTTCAGACCTATGACTTATGAGCTTGACTCTCCTGTAAGATACAGTAACTGACCACAAGTAGGTGAATAAATACACATTCATCTTCACCTTTCTGCATATATAAGAAATCAACTTACTCTGCAAACCTAGTTTAGATTCACTAAAGGCTTGTTTTCAGACTAGTTGATAAGGCATGCCAGTGGGGGTCATTTCAATACAACATAATTTCTTTTATATATCAAGATATGAGTGATTTAGAAGAAAGAATATATCTTATTATACTGAATATAACCTAGGGGCAATGGCTGTGCAAGTGCTTTTGTTTGTTGAAAAATATTGGAATTAATGCTGCATAAATTAATGTCTTCAAGCATGAGGTTGATTTTATGAATATAGTTATGGTTCCTCTCAGGAGGTTCATAGCCTACTGGGGTGTCTTTCTTTGGATGAAAATTTCTGAAACAAGGAATTACTATATTACTATGCCAGCCTTGATGGGCAAGACGTAATAATATGAAGCTGGTAATTTGAATCCAACAGAATATACAATAAATGCACATAATGTTACAGTACAGGTCATAAAGGAACTCTGTCAGTTCAGCTTATTTTCTTGTATATGTGTTTCATATTTCCAAAATGCCTTTTTTCATCATCTGGCCACCTTTGGGGTTATATTGTGGATAGATGAACCCTTCTGACATTGATTATGTATAAATAGAGGCAGCCTTGGCTTGAAAATATGACTAATGGTAGTCACTGGAAATGATAACTGAGTGACTGCTGAGTACCCACCAGATGTACAGTATTTGCTTCAGCAGAAAATTTAAGCCTTTGAAACTTCTGTGCCCACATAATTTAAGATTCTTTCATCTCTTTTAGTATTTATCTACTTTCTAGATAATGTAAACAAGTTTTGATCTATAGTAATGCTGCTTGGCACAAGTTCCTTTGACATATAATCTGAATGATAATTCAGTCATTGCAATATTCACTGAGTACAGATAATCTTACATTGTCAACGTACGATATAAAACTGCAACACTATATTCAATGAGCTATGTAGTTCATACTACCACTAGTTTCATAGATTTCAGGTACCAAAACAAACTATGTTATGGAGTAAGGAAAGGCAAAATTACATAGATGTGGTGATATATAAACTGCAAAACACTGTCATCACCACTCCATTTCTTGCATAAGGATGATGGAGGGAAGAGTTTCATGAAACAAAGGACCTTCTGAGCAGAGGAAGAAATATTACCAATGAAATGTGCAGTTTTACAAACCCCCAGATAATTTCCAGCATTGCCACTTAGACTGAGCATTATATGAGCACAACGTTGTCATTGACACCATTTGATATCTTACACCTGAGTTATACATTGGCTATCAAGTTAGAGTGTTTGAACACTGGTTTGTTTACTTATCTATCTATGCCAGTGGTTCCCAACCTTTTTGGTGGCGACCCTAAATATCCCCAACAATACAGCCATGACCTAAGGCATATAATAAAATAAGGCAAATGAATGTTTAACTTTGAAATATTTCTAAATATCTCCATATAATTTTTTAATCCATAACCACAAACCATGAATATGAATCCCTCTGTAGTAATTAGTAGTTATTACTGTTTACTACTTTATGATAAAAACTGTTTTTTATTTGTTTGTCTGAGGGCCCCTCATGACCCTACTTACGATCCCCACAACCTTGCTTTAGGTTGTGACCTGAGGTTGAGAACCACTGATCTATGTATTTAAAATATACAAGTGCTGATAAAATTTTGGTATAAAAAGCTCCCTTCTGGCACCATGCAACAGGTACCAATTCTTTTTTTATCAGTTGTAAGGCATCTACATCCTCCTTGTTGGTTCCCTTGACCCTCTGCCTACTCTTCCATTTCTTGTTAACTTCTCAACCTTGTCTAAGAGTACATCACAGAGCATTTACTCTGCTGCTAAGATCAACATCAGCTGAGGTACTTTAAAAACTTATGAACACAAACTGCAGTAGCCAAGCATACATTCATCATTCTTTCTGATTTACTGAATATTGCAACTTGTTAGAAAGCTAAGATTTGTGGATCTCAGCAGTTTATAAGTGTTTGAAAATTCAAAATAGAAACAATTGACTTACGATATTTACCTATAAAAAAGGTTAGCAGTACTTGAATGGATTGTGATAATTACTCTGGAAATTAGTGCATATATCAAATTTGAATTTCCTCTGGATAACAGAAGAAATTTGCTAGTTCATGTGTAGATAAGGAAAGAATAAAAACTCAGAAAAATCAGTTTCATAAATTACAATAGTTGTGAAACTGAATGAGAAAAGTAATACTTGCAAAACAAAGGAGTGATGGGGTGCTCTTTAGAAGGGATGAGGAGATAAGGGAGGTATGGATGACACATTTTGAATCCATGATGATTGAAAGTATGGGAGGGAGAGCAAAAGTGATCAACATGGAAGTAAAAATCAAGGTAGGGCAGCCATATCCACAGGGAAGGTGGAGAGATGAGAGATACTGGATGCAATAAAGAAGTTAAAAGCAGGAAAAGCCCCTGGCACTGATGATATTACAGCAGAAACACTGAAATATGGAGGCATAGTTATGGAAAGGATGCTCTGGATATTTAACCTAGCATGGAAGTCAGGTGAGAGGCTAGAAGACTAGAGAAGACCTATCCTTGCGCTGCTGTAAACAAGAAAAGGGAGTGAGGATGACTGTTACAGCTATGTGAGAATAAGCATACTCATTGTGCCCAGAAAGGTGTATGGAAGGGTTTTACAGGAGATGACAACGAAAATAATTGAAAAAATATTTGTTGAATAGCAAGGAGGATTTAGGAATGGGAAGGAATGTACCAAACAGATTTTTGCAATGAAAATGATTGTTGAAAAGTACTTAGAGAAGGTTTAGAAGCAGTCTGCTACTTTAATGGACCTGGAGAAGACCTAGGACAAGGTTGGCAGGTTATTGGATGTTGTAAGGATTTGTAGGGATCAGGTCTTCTTACAAGGATATGAATGTCTCTGTATGTGTGAATGGGAAGCTGAGGGACAGTTGGTGTTAGTGTGGGTGTGAGATAGGGTTGTGTGATTGTCAACATGGCTATTCCATATTGAGTATAAGAGTAGAGAAAGATATATGAAACAGTATTATCCTCTCAGCTCTGTCATGTGCATCAGAAATAATGAATGCGGAATGTAGCACAGCAATCATGAATATGTGGAATGGAAATGAGCTATATGAGATGAATGTGGTGTGTCAGGATGGAATAGAGAAAGTGATGAAGAAGAATATGAGTTTAGGTGTGACAGCAAAGGGTGTGGATTACGGAGTGGTTGAATGTGTGAAGCATGGTGCTCTGGGACGGTGCTCTGGGATGGTCTGGACAGGATAAAAATTAATGTGAAGAGTGTATGACTGCAGGATTAAGGGGAGAGGGTGTCAGGGGGAGGCCACCACTGAAATGAGTCAATAGAGTGGATGCGTATTGGAGAGAAATTAGACAGGTGAGGAACTGAATGTGCTGTGAGTGCCGAAATATAGAGAATTGAGAAAATACCTTTTTTTAAAGTTTTAATTAACTGCTCTCCAATTGAGATAGGTTAAAATAGATTTTCTTATTATTCCTACATCTTTTATCATACCTTATAAAGTGCTCTTCTGTTGTTATGTATATCTCCTTACTAACCTTTAATCCTCTTGGAGAACTGTAGAAAAATATGAGATCAAAATAAATGTGGAAATAATGATAAACTGTATAAACCTAAGATGCTTTGGGTTACTCAGCCACCCATGGCCATGTGTATTTACCCATTTCATTGCTGTTTTCACAATTACTTTCATCTAGGCTCTTTCCTACAGTTTCCCAAGAGGTTTGAAGGGCAGTCAAATATATATATATATATATATATATATATATATATATATATATATATATATATATATATATATATATATATATATATATATATATATATATATATGACAACAGAACATTTGTAAAGTAGGAAACAGAATAGAGACATGATTATAAAACCAATCTTTACCAATTTTTGCATACACAGGGTGAAGGAAAGACTCAAGTAGTAAAAAAAGTAAGATACTGCTAGAAAGTACTATTAATGGTAGCCTACCATCGGTCAAAAGTTGTAGTGCTATTGCAACAGCCAGTACTGCTTTTTGGCCAGTGCTGTTCTCACTACTGCCAGTCTTAAAAAGTGCCACGTGCCCAGCTACATAATAACACAGATTTTTCAAATTCCACTGCCGTCATGTTGAAATTTCCCTCAGTACAATGTAATGCCAACATTTCTTAATCTAATTTATGTTTATACTTCACATGTTTAATCATTCAGGACAATATGTTTTGGTAAATTTGAAAACCAAAACACCCACTTGAATGAATGTCTACATTCACATATCCATAAACACAGCCCTCTAAAAGGCCTCCCCTATAAAAAAGGAAAAAGAAAAAAAAAAAAAAAAAGAAAAAGGAAATTTAGGTACTCTCTAAATACATCAAGATCTGCATAGAATCTTTAATTTCATGAGAATAAAAGAGCACTATACAAGCCTTTTCAAGGAAGCATTGTCATGAAGTAGTGGCTATTTCTCCTTCTTCTGAGAAGTAATTAGCACCAACCAATAATATCACCGTGTGAGGCTGCCTCACTCCTCACACTCTGCCCATGCCTCTTCAGCCTGCATGAAGTACTTGGCAGCAAGCTTTCCCTTCATGGCTTCTGTTGCTAGTTCT
Organism: Eriocheir sinensis; assembly: GCF_024679095.1. NCBI lineage: Eukaryota > Metazoa > Arthropoda > Malacostraca > Decapoda > Varunidae > Eriocheir > Eriocheir sinensis. Next base: position 20,407,116 of record NC_066520.1, on the reverse strand, counting down.
GCTGCATCACTATACAGCTCTCCTAAAATGGAAAAAAAAGTTAATAGTTAATAAAAACCCAACACATTAAGTTAGATGAGGAATATAACAAACTTCTTTCAGGCATATATTTTTAAGTATATAATTCTAAATAACCTTTCTATTTCATGCTAGCTATAATTTTTTAAGCATTTCTAGTCACCATATTGCTCCCATCAACCTTTAGACACTGATATCAATGCCTTGAATTATTTTCATAACTCATCTTTTCATTATATTCATGTGGCCATATATTCTAACTGCAGTCCACCAAGGTGGTTCTCACAACTGTAGATTTCACCATTGCAGTACCCCACAAAACATAAAAGTTTAAAACCTACCACAGAGCTGTCAATATGCAGTTTTCTGACTGGCAGGTGGGCATGCCATTTAATTTGCCTAGAATCTCTGCTCCATTATATTTCCCTTACCAGCTTTATTAGGATCCCTCTCTAAGGAATAACCACCGGTGAGGTACATTTGGGCTTGTCGTGCCACTAGTTGGTACTGCGGGTCATCCATGGTTCCATCAAAGTTCCCTTCTTCATCCTGTGTAGAGGTATTTATCACTTTGTCTAGCCAGTACACAGCCTTGCTCCAATTCTGAGACCTATGGGGAGAAGGGGTCAAAATGATCACTTGACATTTAACAACTTAGTAACAGAAAAAGTAATTAACTAAAAATAAATTGAGCTCCTGCTTTCACTCCTGTTGGTACATCTGAATTTGTGATCTTAGATTTGTATAAGGGGAAAACAGGCATGCTGGACTATCAGTAACTGGATCAATCAACTTTTACTGTACTTCAAGAAATAAAAAATCAATCATTCTATTATGCTTAATACACCTCAGTGACCACAGGCACCTTACAGTATTATAGAACATATAACATCACATGTGTACAAATATCTAAAAAAATAGGTAGACAGTTAACTTACCTGAATTTTTGGATAAATAAAAGTAAAATGAAAAATGAATCTCTCATGAATGTAAAAAGAAAGTTACCTTGAGCTGGGCAGTCCAATGCCTGTTTCAAAAGCCTTTGAGACATAAATCATGGCTGGTCGGTCCTTGGCTTCTGCTGCTGTCAACATGTAGTCAAACCCAATCTCCACGTCACATTTGTTGTCGTCCAACTATAAAAAAAGGACTATGTTGGTTTGCTGGTTTCATTTTCAATAATGAACTTATCTACCAGCATTGATAATGAGTTGTATTCAAAAGAGAGCTTGCCACCCTCGTCATTTAGGGGTTAAAATGCACTGGAATTCTAATGATTTTATTTCAATGGTTCTTCCTATTACAATTATAATATAAGATGAGGGTGGAAAAGCTAGGACTACACTATACCTGAATGTCTGATAGAGTGTCATGTGGAAGACCAAGGTGAAGCTGTGCCATGGTTTTAATGGCCTCCAAACAGTCACACTTCGCCGCCTGACTCAGGTGATACATGGCAGCTTCTTGATCAAACGATTCATTCTCTTCCACAAATCTATTCAGTTCATGATATTTGGCAAGGTCCAAATGTATCTGTAAAAGAAAGGCAATTAAAATGGTACAAAACTGGCAAGAGGAAGATCATCATTATCACAAAATACTCGCAAGCATACATTTAAGTTATAAGACACACCAGTATATGAAGAGAAAGCTAGTAGTCCCATAAATTTAGTATAAAGGTAATTCAATGGCACTGAGAAGCAGTGATACCAGCAGGCATCATTTTGAGGTCCAACTGTAGGCTCTTTTTCCCATTGCCACCCAGTACCCTGAGAGAATAGGGGTTTAGGGCTATAGGGAGATAGGTGGGTAAACCAGAACTTAAACTTTCTAAGCCAGCATGCATTTCAAGACTTACCTGCCCAAGGACTGAGCCTCCGGTTTTGCTCCTATTTTCTTCAAGTAGCTCCAACTGTTTGCGATGCTCAATCTCCCCAAGCACATGTGAGGGACGAGCCTTCCTTTGTACTAACTCTTTGAACTGCAATGCATAAACAGATACATGGCATCATTAAATTCTTCCAGCTTGATATGGAGGGACAAAAAAAAAAAAAAAAAAAAATAAAAATCTCACACAATGCAGTGCAGTGCGCAATGCCAAGTACAAGGGACAAACATGGGATGGGGACCCTGAGATCAACACATTAATCCTCCATCTACCTCTCATTGGATATGTGACCTAAGTGCAACAACAAACCTCAGATGAAGGGAACATAACTTAGAAATGGAAGAGGCAAATGACTGCAATTAAGATAAATAATACAATCTCTTCAGTTTTCATGTATGAGCTCCCAAGAAATTAATATTATATTTGTGTGGATTCTCCTGAAATAAATAAATAAACTGATTTAGATAAAGCAGGGAAGTGTTAAGCAGCTCAAAATAATCTTCCTTTTTTTAAAAATGTAAAGTTAATGGAACTGATCAAGTTATTTGACCTTTATAAATAATTTTTGTGAGGGTACGTAATGAAAAATAACATATATATATATATATATATATATATATATATATATATATATATATATATATATATATATATATATATATATATATATATATATATATATATATATATATATATATATATATATATATATATATATATATATATATATATATATATATATATATATATATATATATATATATATATATATATATATATATATATATATATATATATATATATATATATATATATATATATATATATATATATATATATATATATATATATATATATATATATATATATATATATATATATATATATATATATATTTCAGTAAACATCAAGCAACAGTCTCCACAACTACAGAGCATCCCTCCTTTACTCTACTTTTAAGGTTTCTTTGTATCTCATAAAACTAATAACACTGAGTCCGTGGATGCTCAAGTATAAGACGCTACTTGAAATCTTACCTGTAGGAAATCTTTTTCTCGTGTCTCTGTATCCGTTCCAGAGTCTGTCATAGAGTCCAGGCGAATCCTCGAATGGTAATCCTTGAGGTAATTCTGGTGGTAGCGTCTCTCTTGCTTGGCAGAATCCACTAGAGAGTCCTCACTTTCAGACATGAGCATGTCATCACTCTCCTAGAATGTGGAGTAATATGTAGAACCTAATTATTATATGTTATTGCTAATTTTACTATCATTACTATTATTATAACTACCACCATTAATATTATTCAATGGTTTGTTACTGAGAGGATGATCATCTTACAATAATGGACAGTCACAATACATTTATCATTCAGTTTGAACTTAAAAAGTACTTGACCTTACACTCCTTGCCCATTACTACTCTAAATATCTTATTTCACATACCCTATTCTCTGTCCATTGAATATATCTATGACTATACTAGAGGAACTGGAGTACAGGCAGCAATAACAGTAAAAAACTGGACAGTGGAATGCTTGACCTGTGCCTTACTTCTGTAATATCAATGAATATGTCATCTGCAGTAAGTTCAGTATGAAATACAAGTTCCTTTCTTACTTCTTAAATAGAAAATGTTTGTGTAACAAAACTGCAATGGTGTCAACTGTCACTTATGTATTTAGAAATATAATTACTCATTATTATAAGTTTCTGTGGTGTGTTTAAAATCGAGAAAAAACATGGCTACATCAAATGCAATGGGCCAAACATGAACTCGCACTTCTTTTCATTCTTGTATATGACAAATAATGAGAAGGACATAGTTACCAAGGAGTCCAAGGAGCTGATAGAAGTGAGCTTGACTCGAGGCCGCTCATCTCCTGAATGATATCCCGATGAAAGGGAGCGGAGACGAATGTATTCCTGAATGTGTTCCTTCTCCTCTGATGTAGGACTTTGTACTACTTCCTCAGTACCTCGAACTTTAGTCTGGTAAGCGTTCTGAAAAAATGCAAGAATGGAATTAAGTATTAAAGTGCAAATGCCCATCCATTTTATGGCATAATACAAAGGATGGAAGCTTAGGGAAAGAAATTCACTTTTGTTTTTTCCAACAATATGCTCTGAGCCTCTAGAATGATGTGATAAGCTTGCTCACGGTGAGAAATGAGGGTTATTCACAGCAAGTCAGAAGTGGCTGCTGGAATGGAGTATGTTACATTATTGAATAAAAATTACTTCCAAACTGCATCTCATTATTGATTATTATTGATACTTTTATTCTTTACAAACAAATTGGTTTCAGCAGCATGAAACTATAGCACTTTTTATTTTTTTTAGCACATACGCACGCACACACACACACACACACACACATAGAATCAAGGGAAACACTTACCTTGGCAATGGTAAATGTTTTGGTACTTTCAATCTCTGAGGGAGCCAGGTCAAAAGGAGTGAGGCAGAGGCTCTCACAGATAGAATTACAACGGTGAGAATGCAGAAAAAGGGCCATGCCACGGGTTCCCAGATTGCCATCCCCATAGTCATCTCCTGAAAGAATGAAAAATTACTTGTTTTTCTATAAGTAGAGGTAAATAAGAGTGGAGCTGCTTGATATGTACATTACGGTGCTCCTGGACATACTCAGGCTAGAGACACTAAGCTCTACATAATATTCCCTAGCATTTCAAACTTTATTGAAAACTTGCATTTGGTGATAGTGAGACTGTGGTTGTTGTTGTATGGTCATCTCACAAGAAGAAACACCTCAAGAGACTGGAAAGAATACAAAGAATAGGCACAAATGGAAGTCCTAACTGATGAAGAAACATCGAAAGATATGCAATTGATAAAGCTGGAAGAGAGAGAGAGAGGAGAGCTGATTACAGTATACAGACTTAAGAATAACTTACTTAGAGGAATCCGGTAAAAAAGACCTAATCCGTTAAATTAACTAGAAAAGACCTCTTCTACTGACCGTGACTGGTGTGGATTTGAGGGTCTGTGTACAGGTCCCCGACACCTTGAATATCCACTACTATCAGCTCATGGCCTGACCTGCGGAAAATTGGTAAAAATCATGACTATTACATACCTGCCACATGAGGATAAGGATTTCTTATTGATTTTTTTTTACACTTAACAAAAATATTTACTCTACATAAATTGTTAATGTCAATTGAATACCTTAAAACAGTTGCTCATTGATGCACAATTATACAAATGCATTCTTAACAAAATTAATATTAAAATCATATCAAGTTGCTTTAATATGATCTAGCACTCCTTAAATAACAAAACTGATTGCGTGGGCAGCTTTACCCTCTCTTGCCTATTTATTCAATGTGTGGTAATTAACATCATTGACATTACCACTGCAGTTAAAAATACATCACAATGAATCATGGTATATTTTCTTGATATGGCATTAGTAAGTTACCTCTCAAATGTGAAGTGGGAGAATGCCTGAGGGGTCATGCGAATAGCTTCTGAGCGTACAAATCCAGAGTTTGAGTTGTACTTGACATACTGGCCCTCAATGAAATGCTCAAGATGAAAGAGGGGGCTTCCTTCCCTGTCGATCATTTCAATGATGGCCATCTGAAATATGTCCACCTGCAAGAAAAGAAAATATACATTACATTATTGTGTGTGTGTGTGTGTGTGTGTGTGTGTGTGTGTGTGAAGACCAAACATAGGTCAAATACATTTGCACAATATTTCTCTTGTAAAAAGAGAAGTTTTATACCTTTTTTGGTGGATTATGCCTGTTGTACTCTTCTCCCCACAGCTTGGCATCCATCTGCAAAGAAAAGGTGAATTTAGCAATGAATGCATTCTATATTTATATTATTTCCGTCGTACTTGTGTGTGAAGACTAGTGATAATCAAATATGTTTGAAAAATTGTGTTCAAAGGTAGAAATTAATAAATAATGGTTTGTAAGGATTAGCAAAAGTAAGATCCCTTTCTTGTTCATGTGAGGAATGGAGTTTGATGATTATCATCATTATAATCATCATGATATAGCCAGTTTTCTAGTACTAACCTGGAGCCTGACATCATCAAAGTATGTTTCCCTGGGTGTGCTGGTGTCCATGTAGCGTTTGGCCACATAGTTGTGGGCACGCACCCAGTCATCTTTTGAGAAGTTACTCAGCTTCTTCCTGTTGAATAAGAATATCTAAAATACACAACCTTTAAGAGGGATAAAAATGGTGCTAATGGCACAGTATGGGACAGAGGTAGCAATGTTTTTTCATGTTGGTATGTGTTGGATAAGTTGGCATGATGTGCTCTTTGTTGCCCTTTGCATTGTTCTCTGATGACAACAAAAAAAGTCATATTCATATTGTTATTTCATTCAGGGGTGTGAACATATGCACATGAAGTCTTCATATCCTCTGTACATGAGAAGCATTTTCCTCCTGTGCAAATCCTTTTCAGTAACATGATGGTAGAACATGGAAAGAAATCTTACTAACATGCGGAAGCACTCCCTCATGGCACCATGGTTAAAGGGCTGCTTCTCCATTTTGATGACAACCTCATCCTGCGTCCAGGCTTGCCGCATGGCATTGTAGCGGTGACGCCTTGCCCGCTCCGCCTTGTACATGTCCAGATGGAACTTCTCCCACGGGTCTTGCATAGAAAGAGCCTAAACAAAGAAACATTAATATTTACCCCCTAACTACTTACTGATTTGTTACATATGATACATTTGATTTGATGTTACGTTTGATGATTTGCTTTAAAGTAGGTCATGATGAAACAAATTTCCATGTGCCAATCATACTGAATTATTTAAATCCATTATGAAAATCATGGAAACCAACATATACAAACTGGAAAAAAATTATATATGCTACAAGTGTTCATCAAATATACATATTCTGAAGACGCAGTACAGAGGAGATAATTGTATGGGATGAAACCAGCAAAACCTCTTGATATTTTTACCTTGCGAACTGCATTTTTCCAAGCCATTTTTGCCACAAATTTCCTGCTTATAGGTTCTTCCCTCCTCCTCTTGAGGCCTAATCGAAATGCTGTAGAGAAGGACTGGCTTGAACTTTCCCCAGGTAAAGACTGGCAATCATCATCACTAAAAAAGAAAAGAAACATTATACAAATATACATATCCCATGTTTAAGCAGAATCTCCAAATGTGGGCAAAAGCTAAACAAAAATGTTTCAACAGAGATAAACATTTTTTACATTGGGCTTATAGTGTCGGTGGCCTTTCATGATGGGGCCTGTTGGTTGGTCCCAGGCCATTATTAGAGCAGACAAGTATTTTATAGTGGCATCATTCTTGATTGGCTCACGTTGCTCCTGTGCCCCATTTGATTCTCTTGAGAGTTTTGTTATAATCCAGGTTGATAGGTAATCATCAGGAGAGAAAGTGGGTTGCCTTCAGCCACTTGGCAATGACTGAATATAATTGTATGCTTGTGGCATTGAACAGTGAAGCAGCCTGGACAAAGCAGTTGTACTATCCAAAACATAAATGAATTCAAAACTAATTCTGACTGATTGAGGCTCAAGAGATGAGTATGATTAAATTCATGCATATCACAACTAGGTAAATATAAACACACTATTGAAGAACATCTTCACGAAGAAGCATTCTCAAATGCATTGACTTCCATTTATGTTTATCAAACTGTCTTTCCCTCCAATTCCTAATTTCAAGCTGAGAATCTGATTACTTTGTATTTGCACTTTTGCATTTTAAAAAATGCATTTTCACCTGTGAGGATTATGCAATGAGGTGTGATAACTTACTAAGAGGAAATAGTAAAACTTGCTGTTGACTTTTCTTCATTGAAAAAAAAAAAAAAAAAAAAAAAAAAAAATCCTTTTTACTATTTTCTTATGTTTACTTGCCTTCTCAGGTTACCAAATGCTGACTAAGCAACTTTTGCCAAGTCATTGCTATTAGGAACAGGCCATAAAAGAACGATGGACTGGTTAGGGTAAAGGAAGGAGTAGCAATGTACAAAGTCCCTACTTATAGTATTTAAACATATTTTACTCTACTATGTAAATGTTAAACTGAATGATTTTCAAAATCATTGAGTAAAATAGATCATATGTATAATCATTCTCCTCATTCATGGTGATAGCAAAAGTAGATGTGAGAATAAGTAATGTTATTTTAAGATAGTACCTTTCAGCTTACAACATTTATTACCAGTATTAACTCAAGAACATTTGGTTAAGTGATGAAAATGTAGTGTAGTCAACATTAATTTCAGTGCAGAAAAGAGACAGTGTCATGCACTTGATTGATAAGGTGGCTACCATTTTTCCAATCTATACTTAGTATACTAATGCATGCGAATGAGACATGACCAGTTAAGGGTAGTGAGTCACAATCTAAAATGCCTGATTTTTGTGAGGCTTATAAGAGCTATCAGTGGTTAGTCCTCTGTCTATGCATACATTAATAGATTATACTAGCAACTACCACTTCAGCAAATGAACGACAAAGATGTTCCATAACCTTCCCATCAATACTATTAGCATTACTTAAATAATCAACGCAGTTAAAAAGAACAAGCCTCTAGCTACAAGGTACAGGATATTCCCCACCTTAATCACTACTCACCTCTCTTCTAATCTTCTCCTGAGGTCTTCCAACTCTAGTGGTCGGATGTCTATGTCATCCGACGACTCACTTACAGTGCGATCCCCCAACACCATGGTGATGATGTTACAGTAACTGCCTCACACCACCAAACTGCACCAAGCAAGGGAAATCAGACAGAGAAAAGAATAGATGCTATGCATAAAGAGGTCTGCTATATTTACATTTTGCATACTACAATAAATTTCCCTAGTTTTTATGAGAATGTCAAATGAAGCTTATGTAATTCTACTACTGCACCTCTTATCCCATTGTAGCAGTAAATCATACATGACAGGCAATCTTAATATATTTTACATATACAGTTAAGAAAATTATCACAGCCAAGTAAGCAGAGATGTCATGCTGTACATGAAAACTATATACAGAAGTAATAAGAGCCTAACCAGACATGGACAATTTTATAAACTTATGAGCTAATTAATATCATTCATATCAGAGACTTGATTTGCATATAGCTACATATCATTGTGCATGAGTTCATCTTTATCAAGCTCCAACATTTTCTTGGTTAGCATTTCTGGGGCTGACAGGCATCAGATATTTGACAGGCATATAAGCAAAAGTTGTGATGAATAGGGAAGAGGTGATGTGCATGAAAGGAATAAGGTGTCAGTGATGCCATGAGTGTTGGCATCTTCACACAAACAAACAAACTATACGTATATGTCAACTGATCTTTTTGTGACCCATTGATCCTCAAATGCTAGCATATGACATGTGGAGTGCTGCCTCAGCCTATTCTATTTGTTAAATTGTAGTTGTTACTAATTTCAACAAAGTGTGGATTCATCAAAGGAAGATGTAGCTATCTATGGAGGAATGGTTGTTTTGTAAGGAAAATCAGCAGGATGTGATAATGGTGGGAATGAAGGAGCCAGAAGGAGAAGAGCAGAAGAATCACAGTTGGAAATAGTAAGGTAGCAGGAGAAGCTTCTGAATAGTGGAATGAGAAATGATCTTGTGATGAGACTAAGGAGGGAAGGGGATGAGGAAGGCAAAAATGAAGAGGAAGGACAGAAGGGAAAGAGGGAGGGTGTGGGGAAAAATAGGATAACATAGAGAATTGGGGAAGGAAAGTGGGGGGAAGGTAAGGAGGGGGGGGGGGTGAACTTCAGTAGAAACATGGAGAAAAGCAAAAGTTGGGAATGACAAAGAAAAGAATGAGGGTGGGACAGGAACCTCACTGAGAAGCTGGGCTGGAAATTTGCAATGTTGGAGACAGTCTCAGCAGGAGTAACGGGGTGTACAGACTTCCTTAAGAGGATTGGGAGGACAGGCTTTCATAAGAGGATTGGGAGGAGGGGAAGAGGGGGAAACTCGAGAAATTTCAGGGGTGGGAGTGGAATTAATAGCAAGCTGCTGATCCCTTGGAGGGATTGAAATGAAAAGGATAGCTGTGTGGAGGCTTGTCCGGGGGGACCATCAGGGGTGGAGGTGGTGAGTGAATGAAGCAACACTCTCCCTAGAACATACTACCACCTGTTGGTTAGTTAGTTCAGATTCTTTCATTTTGTGACTCTTGGATCAGTGAACAATACCATTTTTCTTTCCTTTATTGCTGCTTCCTTATTTTGTTCTGTTTCTTCCATTTGAGTTTTTTTTAGTTTACTTGAACATACTGAGGGCTAATCTGTTGTGCAAGTACAGAATAACCTTAATATGATCATGACAACTGGGTCAAAATTGGCATTATTGTGTCAATAACTCATTTCCTATTAAACAACTACTCTTCTGATGTCATATTTATTCTCTACTAACCTTCAAACCTCTGGAAAACCTTAGTAACCTTGATCTTTATTATCTACTAACCTTAGGAAAGTGTAGAGATCTCTTGGAAGAAATAAACACCAAAACTTGTAAGGGGCAATAAAATAAATACCCTCTTGTCCTGCTGGTCACCTTCTATATTTCTCCAGGCTGGTTAACGCATTATCTATCCCTGCTAATTTCTTACTACCGGTTATCAAGTGGCGAGGTACATCCTTCAGGAGCTTGCCAGCTTGTCACATCCGGAATTGCGTGTTAACAATACCACTTGACAGCACAGTTAGCACGGTCCTCTGCAGTAATATGATGGTGTGTGCTGGCCCAGGGTGTTGCTAGGGTGAATTAGGGTGAAGCAGCAAGGAGCGTGAGGCACCCCGGGGGGACAACACCGGGACAACACCCTGGGCAGGACATTTGACACATAGCCACACGCCTCCCACGGCACATTGGCAGCATGGTTACCTTTGCGTGCTGGCTCCTCACGCCCACCGTAAGCTCAGGATACGCATTTGAGAAGGAGCGTACGTGACTACCGGTCCCCGTGGCGACAGAAATAAATGCAGGACCGCCTCTTCACCGCCGCCCCGCCGCTGCTCACGACACAACACAAACTCGTCTGCTGCTGCCACTTCCTATTTTTCTGCGTTCCACCCTCGTCCGGAAGGTTGCTTAAGGCTCTCGACTACCAAACACTCCAATATATTCATCCCCAGAGAGTTTTTACGTCATAATCATCAGTAAGACGGAAATTGACACCATGGTTCCATCTGTATATTCATGGGGTGTGTTGGTAATTAATAAGGTGGAGATATGAGGCAGTACCCGTGACCCACTTTAAGGTTTTGGTAAAGTTTCGGAGGCTGTAAAGTTCTCCACTGTCAATACCGTTGCCAGATGTCACCAAGGAAGTCCCCCCATGAAGTCTCCCCCGTGTCAGTATCTTCGGCCCTTTAAATGGCCCCCTCCTTGGGTTCACATAAATGACCGATCGCCTACACCACACCTCCACATGATACTGTATGATGGCATGATCTTGACCTGTGATTGAACTTGTCTTGAGGTACAATATTAAAAGGCGAAGCGGGCCTAAAGATATCCCAGACAGACCCACCCATTTTCAAGGCCGTTTGCTTCCTCTCATAGAAGTGTCCCATTATACGCTACTTGGGCGCTTGCTTGGGGCTCTTGATCCCTCCATAATAACTCAATGTTGTTATTAATAAGTGGGATGATACGTGAAGGCATGCAGGTGCACATGGGTAGGCATATATGAACTGGGGATGAAATGCAGCCTAATCTTGGTTTGTAGGCTGTGAAGATAAAGTGATAACGTAGTTGTCGCCAAGGGTAAGGAGTAGAGGTGGTTGTCATCAAGGGTGTTTCACTTTAACAAGCTGAAAGTTAAGTAAATGATTTAAGCTGGGGGTAAATTCACTCCCTGGTTGCATAGATGCTTCGGAGATAACTGATGATTAGTTACACAAAACGTCATATGTGGTGAGAGGTGTAATGACTCAAACAAACACACAAACAATGAAACAAACTCAAGCTTTTGAAAACTATGCAGCACATGCTGATGAGAACAAGGTCAAAGTATATTTAAACAAACAAAACTATACAAGTACGTACTGGTAGATACACGTGTGGCTCTTGAATTATACCTCGTCACGTGCATTTGGTTATTAATATACGCTTGTAGTAGTTGTAGTAGTAGTACGTAGTAGTAGTAGTAGTAGTAATAGTGATGGTAGTAGTAGTAGTAGTAGTAGTAGTGTATAGCATGTGCATGGTTGGAATCTATACATGCAGTTACTTTTATGTACCAATTATATATCCTTTGGCTTACTCAAGGAGACATATATCATTATAATCTTGTTGGGTTCACTGCGTCCCTCATCTTTTTACTTCCTACTGGCGGGTTTTAAGATTGTGATCATTATGAATGCACTTTTACTGAATGGTGAAGGACTTTTTGCTGTGATGTCGCGTGTTCAATGTTTCCCTTCCATCTTTGGCTGACTTATTGATGCTATCTGATATCCGTTACAGCGTTACAACACACACACACACACACACACACACACACACACACACTCTCTCTCTCTCTCTCTCTCTCTCTCTCTCTCTCTCTCTCTCTCTCTCTCAACATCCAAAGACAACCCGCAAGTATAACCAAAGCAATGTGTTTCTTTGTATGCCAATGACAACGTGTCAGCTATAAACAGTAAATGTCCCTTGATATCAACCATGATTCACCTTATGCTATGATAACAATCCTAATAAAAATGCTTGCAATAATGAAGTGATTAATAAAACTCCATGAAGACTGTGTGAAGGATGGTGACGTCTTAGATATTGTCTGCGTGGGGGCTGTGAAGGCTGGGGCGAGGTGGACTGGGGAAAGTGCAGTCTGCTCATGCTGTTTCCAGGGATGCAGGGGCGGCGTGGAGCTACTAAGAGGAAATGTCCTTAGGGGTGCTTGTTGACTGGCATGCGGAAGCTGAGGCATAAAGGGACTCGTATGCAGGAAGATTTGCAAAAAGTTATCCTCGATCAACTGCAAGGCACAGTTATATCGTAGGGTACCTGTTATGGTGATCAATCAATGTCATTTGGATAGAGCGACTTCAGTTGTTTGGTATATTACAATTCGGGGCGTTTTGACGCTGGGTACACTCAGAGATAAGGAAATCCTCTTCCAATCCCTACGTGACCCTATTATTTTATCACTTGCTCCGCCGCCACGTGCAGCCACAGCGTATGCTTCCAACTTTACGTTACTGATTTATGAACAAGAGTAGGAAAAAGTGAGTAGGAAAGTGAAAGTACAGACAGAAGTGAAGTAGGCTGTTGCGTCGCAAGTTACGAAGCACGTACTGCCGGAGGGTCAAAGTCTTGACGTCAGAAGTTGTAAGGTGTACCTTTCCGCGCAGGGATGTCTTAGAGATGTGGTAAAGGTGAGGGTGGCTTCTAATCTTAGCTTTGTATAAAGGGAGCGGGTATGCACCTAACATGTTAACAACCCCCACGGCGGCGATCATGTTCAGGTAGTTGTGTTGTTCAGCATAACCGCCTTTATCTGTGAGTAAACAAAGGAAATGACATTTCTTGACTTAATCAAAGATAGCTGATAGAAGTGTTTGGCAAGGAGGAAGATATTTCCCCCACCCCCCCACCCACCCCCCAACAACAGTGGCTTACACGAGGCTTCTCAAGGTTGTAGAAAAAAACAATTCGTTTCTTTATAACTCGAATGCTGTTAGTGGTTTACTGTAAGAAAGTTTTAGAGGAAAAAAATAGACCTATGTAAAGCACAGTGCAAGACGTGCATGTTGGGATAGGACCAGTCTTATTTTTCTTATATTTAAGATAAAGGGATTGTAAGTGAATCCTAACTCTACTACAACTTATCTATATTGGACCTGTTGGGGAAAGTTTTCAAAGAGCAACAAAAAACTTATTACGTTCCACTGGTCGTAGAGCGAGGCCCAGACGGCCCCACAGGCCACAGCTGTGTGTAAACCAGTCACCACTCAGCCCCCGCCCTGCCGCTGTTGTCAGGGGATGATAAACATCGTTTTTTCTCTTCCTGAATCCCATGGCCAAATTTCTATCGCTTGGGCAGCAAAGTGAGCAGGGGTTGAGAACAACGAACATTCACTGACACTGAGTCTACTTAGTGACACATTATCTGTAATCTAAAATTATATTATAGGGCGGGGAGTCTGGCGCGCTGGGGTCTGAGGTCTAGTCATAACTAACATTCTTTTCAGGAGGGTTCCACGTCAGCTGACTCAAAGCTGCTGTTTCAGTGTGATGGTGCGCAGTGTCTGTTTTTCCCTGCAAGGCCTGCACGTGCCTCACGAACCTTGCTTTATCCACAAGGTCAAATTCGACACGTGTATAAACGGAAGCACACAACCCACTTGACAGGTGACAACTTTGATTGCGCGAACACTATAACCTATAAGCATTGGCAGGATGCACACAATATTGGAAAATTGTTTTTAAACAAACAAATAAATAATTATTGTTCCATTAGTCTTTGCAGCAGTACTTCTACTACCACTACCACAACCACCATCACCACTACTCTTACTCCTCCTCCTCCTCCTCCTACTACTACTACTATAATACTGCTGGTGCTACTGCTGTTGCTGCTGGTGCTACTACTACTACGATGATGATGATGATAATAATAATAATAATAATAATAATAATAATAATAATATATATATATATATATATATATATATATATATATATATATATATATATATATATATATATATATATATATATATATATATATATATATATATTGTTTGAGTGAACAATGCTGAAGGGGGCTCACTGCCTTTTAAACATCCTACTACGTCGCCTCGGGACTGATAATACACCCACGCTTGCTATCAAGGTGACCGCTGCGGCTTGGTGGCAGTGGTACCAAACTTCCTGTGCGCTTCACCGCCTTCCAACATTACTCCGCTGGTTTCGATTCCCAGACATTCTTGCTTGGCTTCTTTTGGTCTAAATGAAGCAAACATATCTGTGAGTTTGGGCGTTGTTGTCGGCACCGCCATTTGTAGCGTCTGATGCTTACCGGAGTAAAAACGGCGGATAATTGCACCGCGATGCTGATACAACAGGTACGCTACGGCAACATCGATATTCTGGTGCCAAGACGGGAGGGTGCGGGTGCTGGCATCTATCGGCCACATCTTCGCGCAAAATTTGAACCTGATATCTTTGGACGCAAGACATCGGAGGAAATTGAAGAAAAAATAGACCGTATATGGGAAACCAAATCTGCAGAAAACAACCGTCTGTACAACGCATCCAAGTTTCGTCTGGCTGGGTGCGAGGCGTTGCAAGGAACCCTGTTGTTGCATTTTGGCCTTACTTGCTACAAGGACATGTGCGGCACCAACTTGTCTGAAAGTTCCTCAAGTCTGCAAGCCAAGGGTGCAAAAGACTTCTCGAATAAACAAGCATACATGTCAGACGCCGTGGGTATGTGGCACGTGTGTTGCTCGCATACATGTTAGTATATTCCTTTCCTCTTCTAACATCTTCTTTCACCAGGAAGTCAACTTTCATGCTACGGAAATTGATCTCCGACAGGGGTTGGCCTTCTTCCTGTCACCTGTGATGGCTGCCTGGTAGTGACGCGTCGGGCAATGTGGACCGGTGAGTACCCTGGGGCACTTGACAGGCCCGGGGGTCACCCAGAGCCAAGTCGCATATTTTTGCCGGACGGGTCGCTGAAACCTGACCATGCTGCCAGAAATATAGAAGAAGCCGTAGCGCAGGAGGTGAGTGTAGATATAGGCTGCTCTGATATAGTGCTCTTAAGAGTATGGGATTGCTTGCCTTAATGTGGATGGTATGCTGAGTCATATAGTTACTGTTTTAAGCTATAGCTACTTGTATCAGTATGAAGTAATCTTTATATGTATACATTTACTATGCATCTTCCGGGGAGCACCAGCAGTAATAAATGAAAAATAAGGAAATTATCGTAATATATGTAAGCGTGAGTGTGATGGTTGTGCTGTAGAGGTAGATTTGGGTGGCGTGCGACGCATGTAGCAGTGGCACAGGTGTGTGGAGGACATTCAGTGATTTTTACAGGTGTGGGAGTCGGCGAGCCAGGAGGCCGTGGATGAACTAGGCATCGGCAAAGGCGACATTGGGGATGTAATGTTCCTGGGCGTGACTCAGAACCTTGAGGCAGGGGGCAGACCGACCCTCGAGTTCTTTGCCAGGTGTGGGCACGTGCGTATATTGCTTGTAGCTAAGGCACGCGCGGGCAAGCACGCACACACACACACACACACACACACACACACACACACACACACACACACACACACACACACAGTTGCGAAATACGTTGCCAAATAAGGCGTTGAATGGGAGGTCAGTGAACGGCTGGAATACCTGTCAGGTTCTAATTGGAGGCCTTTCTAATGCTGGTGGTGAATGCAGGCTGGGTGTGAGCGGTGAGCGGGTGGCAACCGTGTACGAGCTGGGCATGCAGGCCGAGGCGGAGGAGAGCAGCTCCGTACACTTGTTACCACCCCCAACTCTGGCACATCTGTCCCGCCTCTTGCAACCCTACACACTTACAGGTGACAGCTGCCCATTCATCTCTTCTGGTTTGTTACTCTCTTCTTACATGACTCGAATCATGTAGAAATTTCGCTATATTACATTGTGAAAAAAAAAAACTTGGTATCGTATACGTTTGCATAGAGAGGCAGATAGATAGAGAAAGACGGAGACATAACTTGATATCCATATTATTCTTTTCCAGGAGGCTCCGAGAAACCCGTGGAGCACAGTGCTGGGCCAGTGGATGAAGACGTCCACTTTAAAGAGGCTCGCTGGCTCCTGCAGGAGGCTACTCCTGCCCTGCGGGCTTCTCTAATCCTGGCCCTCAAGAATAACCTCTTGTCTTCTTCCCCCTGACGAGATAGTGCAAATAAATGATAAGTCACGCATCTCAAATCATACTCATGTATGTACTTCATCAACATCGACTCCTCCTGTTCCATCTTTGTATTGAATTTGACAAAAGTAATAAATAAATAAATAAATAAATAAATAAATGATCACCGACACGCTGCACAGATTGACATCCTCTGTAAATGTACATACAAAGAAAATAATACACGTACTATTCAATGTAATGTACTGTACCATGTACTTGTCGGGTCACCAACAACGTCCGGAGTCAAGCTTCAATGTAGCAATGTAGTATCAAACAGATCTAAGCAACATACATGGGACGGATAATCACTGTACAGTACATGCATGGCGAGCTTTGGGTGTAGCAAATAAGGGAAGGTACGGTAGGTGACTTACGCCGATAAATGATAACCAGACAAAAACTTTCCCTCGTTTGACCTCACTGCTAATGACTCCTATCTTAGAATATCCGTGGACCTGAGTGCCTGCGGTAAACAGGCGGGCAGGCAGCCAGCGGTCCACCCTAACCCTACGAGGGAAGCAAACAGGTGCTATAAATAGTGAAGGTAGGCTTGGTTTTAATGTGTGTGTGTGTGTGTGTGTGTGTGAGAGAGAGAGAGAGAGAGAGAGAGAGAGAGAGAGAGAGAGAGAGAGAGAGAGAGAGAGAGAGAGAGAGAGAGAGAGAGAGAGAGAGAGAGAGAGAGAGAGAGAGAGAGAGAGAGAGAGAGAGAGAGAGAGAGAGAGAGAGAGAGAGAGAGAGAGAGAGAGAGAGAGAGAGAGAGAGAGAGAGATTCAAACCACACAGGCCCTTTGGTCAAGAATTTTAGCTGCAGTCTATCCTAAACATACGTGAAACTACATCAAACAACCGTCGCAGCGTTGCATTTCTGTTTTAGTAAATATCAAAGTGGAGCAAGTGGCGGTTAAGTTTGTTTAACCGAGCCAATCGTGGTGCACTGAACACAGAAGGTGGGAGCCGCAGACTGTTGTGGGAGTTTATTCCATTCTCGATTAAACAACGTTGGTGGAAAAAGTTTGGTGCAATCTGAACTTATTAGCTCATACTTAACCTTAAGCTTTGTCTCACGTCTTAAACAGATTTTCTTTGGGTAAGCGCTTAGTGAAAGTAAATGTTTACTTTGATCGAGCAGCGATATGCCTTGGAGAGAATAGGGACAGGGGGAGGGATGGAAGTAGGAGGTGAAGTCACTGAGATAACTTGGAAGGCAGAGGAGCAGGAGGGTGGCAGGAGGGAGGGGGAGGCTGTGATTTTACTAAAACCAGGCGAAGGAAGGAGCGATGTCCCATTCCTGTGTAGGCGCAGTCATGACACCGGCCCTTGTGTGCGTGGCTCTGTGCCTGTCTTTGCTCACGGTCCCTGGCCCCCTCCACGCTGCTCCTGCCATACCCGACCCTGCCGCCGCTAATCTGCTGTGGGCATGGCAGCAGGGGCCTTCAGCCACTGACGACGGTGCTCTTCAGGGTGAGTGTTGGTGAGGAGGACTGAAACACTTTAAGGATTCACGAGGTGTGTAAAACTCGTATGGAGGAATTAAACGCGAAATTAGAAGCGGATAGCAGTGAGTGATACACTTTAGTTTGTAGATGTGTAAATGATTGAGTTGCTTCTGTAGGGGTTGTATATCTCTTCTGAATAATAACAACAAAGAAAAAAACGCTTGTGACGTAGTATGGCTTCCCACCTTCCCTATCTCCATCCCCCGCCGACAGTTTGGGAGCCGCTGGTAGAAGGCATTCACGGTGAAGACTCCCAAGTAACAGAAAGCCACGAAAAGACGAGACTAAGGCTACCCCGACCCTGAAGCTGTTGGTGGTGGCGGTGGTGTTTATCTGTTTATCTATCTATCTATCTATCTGTCTGTCTACCTGTCTATATATCTGTCTATCTATCCATCTATCTATAGACATATAATCTGTGCCCGTAATCAAGTATCGCTAACCTTCTAGAACGGGAGAACGAGGTGCGGAAGGTAGGGGTGCCAAAGGGGCGTGAGGTTCAGTGACCCCTCCATCCATGGCACACGGAAACGAAGAAACCGCTGTAAAACCATTTTGCACACAATATAAATGGCCGTGGCTATTCTGTAATTTGTCGGCCATTGTTTTTTCTTTTACCAACCAAAATATTAGTAGGTATTCGTTCTCCCTACGCATAAGACTCTGGGTACATCGACACTATTCATACATGCTCCCGTGGTACATCCTATTTTCATCGAAAGGTTTTTGTTTTAACACTTCTTTTGTTGTGCTATTACTGTCCATAATTCTTTTTTTTATTTGATATATATTTTCATACCGACTACGTTTTATTGATTTTCTTCAGTGATTGAACATCGTGAAAGGCAGAAGTGTCAAGTGTTGCTCTGATGTGCGTCTGGAAATATTGCTACTTTGCTAAAAAATAACTTGTAATACTAAAGATCATACTATTTACCCAGTTACTGATTTCACATTTATAATAATTTCTGCAGGCATAGTTTTAGTTTGGCCTACAGTAAGTCTCTTTAACTAAATAAGATGAAAAAAAAGCCTGCCATGCACAGCTCCAGCACTAATCCCACACCTTGGCCGTGACAGCAGGCGGGGTCAGCGGGGCGGCGGCGGCCAGGGAGGCGCCGGGCGAGGACTACACCGTCAGCATGAGTTACGGCTTCCCGCTCTACACCTTCTACATTCCCTTCAAGGGGACGCAGTGACCCCCTGCTCTGGTCAACACGCCGAGAAGCCACACACGAGGGCGCTGGCATGCTATGTAGTGACAGCACAGAATAAAAGTGTTCTTCATCCATTGATTTCTAGTTTATTTAGAGTAAGATGCAGGGGCGAAACTACAGGGGGCATATGCCCCCATTAATGAACTGTGCCCCCCCAAATGCCCCCCCAATCAAGATGGGACTGCTCATAGGCGTACGAACCAAGCCCAGAGGTGGACTGGGATGGGCTGTAACCAGGCTTACCCTCCTAAAATTTGGGCAACAGCCTGTTTTTTTATTACTATAACTAGATCAGGAATTCCCAGTATGGGAACCAAGGTCCAAGGAGCGTTAACTTTGAAAGTGGCAGGCCCAGACAGGGTTGATATACTCATATTTTTGTATTTAAAAGTGTCTTATGTTTTATTTATGTATTTAATTTATTTTGGTTTTATATTATTAATCTATTTATTTATTTATTTATTTATTTTATTTTCATTGATTTTGCCATGCTACGGTGGTTAAGAACACTTCACACATGTCACAGAGTTATAAAGTATTATCGCTGTAGGTCTGTGACTGTGACACGTGTTACTGGAATTCGTCTTTCCGTCAACAAACAGATAGAACCATAGATATAATATAAAAGCGATAATATGAAAATAAAATAAAAAACTATAATATAAGAATATAATATAAATTTTCATAATATATCTATGGACAGAATCGCCTCGTGTTCATGAAAAAAGTCCATCCTTATTTATAGTCTTCTTAAATAAGAGTCACCCCCATAAAAATCAAATATAAGATATTTATTTTTATCATATCATTGTTCATTGATTAATAAATAATAAAGAATAGGTTAAAAATTGTGGTTCATTTACGTGATACCGAAAATAAATGATAAATTTGAGTTTTGTACTCAGTATTGTGTATAAGTTTGAAATAGTTACCATTCAATAGGCAGTAGCATTGATAGAAAATGGGAATAATCAGCTGTGTGGTGATGGTGGTGACCGTGGTGCACGTGTACTGTATGGTGGGTGATGCTTTGCTACTCCGGGATTGGGAGTGATTTCACGGGCGTCATCTTCTGTCCCAACTCCCAAGGGCACCTGCTTCTCGATGGGCGGCTCCGTCCGTACGTAGTAGTGTTAACAATGATTATATATCACAATGGCATTTGATAAAAGTAATGACAAGGACAATGCCATCATCCCTCGGTTTTCATGATTAGTTGGATCTGTGCAGATACACGAGCTTGGAATGATGAAGTTCAGTTCCTTGCATTTTCAATTTTTTGAGGCATGTCGATGAGGTCCGGCTCGCATATAGCAGTCAACTGTTAGTCCGTGTATAACTTTTCTCTTTGTGCGGCCGGGATGGAAAGAATATATTATAGTATCCTCGCTCGGATTACTCCGGCGATGGAGATAACTGATGATTTCTTTTACCTCAGCCATTATCAAAGGCATTGTTTCGTATAAATGTAATGGTCGTACCTATTCTTAAACATAGCGCCGCCCAAGAACACATATTTAACAAGGCATTCACAGTTGTAGGCATTTCCAGGGGTATTTTTTTTCTTTCCTAGTGGCAGTTTAATTGAGCCTTCTGTACAATGAACCGAAAATAATACTAATAACACGACTGATTTCTTTTTGCCCTTTGGAAGTAGTCCTTAGTATAAGGATCCCGCTTGGTGACTGGTCAAAAGGCTTCGAGAACTAAACCCAACCTAAATTTAAATCTTTTTAACTTAGCCAATTCAGTCAAATCTAACCTGATCCAACCTAATCATCTAATTATTGCAACTAATTCCCATAGGAGCCCCTAACCTATTACCCTGGTTCGTGTAACCATTTCAGTGATACATTGCCAAAATAAATTGCCAAAAATAACTGCTCGTGTGACTGCGCCTTTAGGGTTTGTACAGCGTAATGTGTACACCACACTTCGCACTAAGACTAAATCAGCTACTTTAAAATGTAATTTGTGTGCATACTGTAAAGACCGGTGGCCTGCTAAAACATATTTCGTTTGTGTACAGGCTGACTCGGTGACTCTTGGCTGACCAGGCTGAGGCAATGCTTTCAAGATGCAGGCCAACATTAAGACATTTTTCGCCAAGCGAAAGGGTAATGCATCTGCAGAGAGTGACAGCAGTAAGAAATCAGATGCAGGCAAAGTTACAGAAGATGTGTTATTTCTTGATGATTCTTCGGATGACAGTAACATTTCTGAAAGTGATGAAGAACCTTATTCAGAATCAGAAAGACCCTATGCCGGGCCCGAGAGACGGAGAATAATTACCCCCGAGCCTGCTGAAACTTCCCGACCCCCAGGACCTAGTGATATCAGTTCTGGTCGGTTAGACAAGCCTGTGCAACCTTCATCGTGTGTATTTCCTGTGACCCGCTTTGGAACTTCGAAAAGATCTTTCAGATCAGCCTGGTATCAACAGCACACGTGGTTGGAATACTCTGTTTCTCAAGATGCTGCATACTGTTTCTCTTGCAGGAACTTTCCTGTTCCCAACAAGTCTAGGTCTGAAAACAATTTCACTCTTGTTGGCTATCGCCAATGGAAGAAAGCAACCGAAAAAGATGCTGGATTTGCCCAGCACGAGCGCAGTGACTATCACAGTTTGACCTTCACTGCATGGAAGGAGTTTGAAGCACGAGTGAAACAGGAAAGACAATTGAAGCATCATTAAGTACTGAACATGGAAAGATTGTCAGTGAAAATCGGCATTACATCAAAGTTGTTGCAAAAGTGCTATGTCTAACAGCAAGGCAAAAAATAGCTCAAAGAGGTCATAGAGAAGACAAGGACAGTGAAAATAAGGGCAACTTTTTAGAAATTATGGAAGCAATATCAGATCATGATGACATTGTGAAAAAGAAGCTGAGATTCAGAAACAACTATACAAGTTCCAAAATCCAAAATGAAGTTCTTGATATTCTGGCAGAAATGATCAGGACTGAAATTAGCCAAGAGGTGAATGCTAGCAGTGAATATGCTGTCATGATGGACGAAACGAAAGATATCAGCAAGAAGGAACAGGGCTCAGTGGTCATTCGCTACATGTATGACAATTCTATTCATGAAGAATTTCTAGGTTTCATTCACCTTAAACAACTAAATGCTGAACATCTCAAAGACAAGCTCTATGAAATTCTCACCAACTGTGGAATTAATCCAGCTAATTGTGTTGCCCAAACTTATGATGGAGCATCGGTAATGAGTGGGGGAAATCGAGGAGTACAGGCTTTGTTTAGAGAAGAACATGCTCCCCATGCAGTATATATCCACTGCTACAACCATCGCCTCAACCTTGTGCTTGTTGAAAGTGTTAAGTCTGTGAAAAAAGCAGATAACTTTTTTTCCTTCATTCAGGAGTTGTACATGTTCATGTCGTCTCACACTGCACATGAATTATTTTTGCAAGAGCAACAGGAACAAGCAACAAGCAAGCAACCACAGACATTAAAGAAACTGAGTGACACAAGGTGGGCTTGTCAGTATATGGCCTGCAAAGTCATCCTAGATACCTTGCCATGTATCGTAAGTACATTAGACAAAATAGCTGAAACTCATTCTGGCAAACGAGCTCATGATGCTAGGTGCTTACTTGCAAGCCTCACATTTGATATTATTGTTTGTCTAGCAATGTTTACACATTTATTACAGAGAACTAAGCTTTTGTCAGACATGTTACAGTCACCCTCCTTAACCTATCTGCTGCTGCAGATATGATAGACTCTGTTACGGAAGATCTGCAAGTGAACGTCAAGAAGATACGTGGAAATCAATCTGGCAACGTGCTATCAATTTAGCTCATTCAGTAAGCATTGACACTGTCCCTCCTGCACCGAGAAGAGTTAGAAGAATACCTGATAGATTGAAGGAGAGTGTTGTGATGACGACAACTGGCCAGCAGGATGTGGTATCTCAAGAAGAGGAGTATCGTTCAAAATTGTTTTACCCTGTCTTGGACAGAATTTTAGCAGAACTTGCAACAAGATTTGATGAACCAAACAAGTCCCTCCTCAGAAGTATCTCTTGTTTGGAACCAAGCTCTCCACATTTTCTGGATTGTCAGAAACTTACAACTATGGCAGAACAGTTTGCAATTAATACAGAATATATAAGTGTAGAACTAAGACAAGCCAAAAGACTGGTTGACAGAAAGACATCCGAGAGTCAGGAGATACGGAGCATGGTTGCATTTTCTTCATTCTTGGCTCCATACAAGGAAGCATTCCCCGATTTGTATCGGTTACTAAACATTGCACTGGTTATGCCTCCAACATCAGCCTCTTGTGAGAGGAGTTTTTCCTCACTCAGAATGATAAAATTATCTTTGAAGTACAGCCTGAGATACCAAAATTGATACTCTTGGTGTAATTGCTATACATTGAAAGAGCGCAAATAAATTAAGTATAGATAACATTTTGGACAGATTTGTGGGTAGACACAACAACAGAAAAATTCAGTTGTTTTAGACACTGATCTACGTCAGTACTCTGGCTATTTTGTATATGCTGTATGTTATAGTTACAGTAAGATTATGAAGGTAGGGATTTCATGAAATCACTAGTGACTTTAATGAAACAGATTTTCATTTGCTATGTAATGGAATGTAATTAAACTAAAACTAACATTACCTAACCTAACCTACCTTACCATAAACCAACATTACCTGTCCTAAACTAACTTTATTTATAAAACAATCCAATGTTATGTTACTCTCTCTGAGTCTCTCAGGCTGTGTAAGGCTAAGAAAGGTCAGGTTGTTTTAGTCAGGTTATGGTAAGGTTGGGTAGGGATGGTTAGGTTCGGTAAAGTTTAGATGTTAGGTTAGATTAGACTCCATAACATAGCAAAATGAAAAATCCGTTTCTAAATTCACTAGAGATTTCACGAAATCCTAGCTTCAATCTTACTGTAACATATATAGTAATTGCTAAATTCAAGTGTAGATTGGCATGGAATTTCAATTAAACTGTGAAAAGTGGAAAATTATGTCTGAAGTAATTTTTTGTTTTTAAAACAGTTGAACTGTTGGAGGAATAAAAAACTTTTCTTAAAAAGGATTTTTTCAGCCCTGTTTATAATAAAGTTGTCATTAAAATTCACCTGCTTTTAAATGTTTTTTTCTGGTGCTTATAGGACTTCAATGTAGGTGAAAGGAGACAAAATTTTAAATAATCAGTGGAGTCTATCTTAGTTTACATAAGCCTTGGATACATTTATTTAAGGCTAAATTCATCCACAGCTTAGAATTCTGGCCAAAATAGCAGTATTTTTCTGGAATTGAAAATTAAAAAATCCCAGAAGAACGCTTCCCTGGACTAGTGTACCCCATTACTTCATGCCCCCTAAACAGATCACTGCCCCCCTGTCTGCCCCCCCAATCAGACCCCCCTAGTTTCGCCACTGGTAAGATGTGTAAGAACTTGTCACTTTGCCGTTGATAATTATTGATAGTCATATTTACATGTATTTCCCGATATTGTCCTGGAGCAGTATTTCTTATTGTGTCTGAGGGAGGTGGGAATTAGCTTTGAAATACATTACAAACTTAAAATACTATACCAACGGAACTCTTAGTATAGTTTCTGGCGTCAAAGAGTTTTTCTATAAAGTGTTTCTGTTCGAAGAAAACGCTAACCACTGCACCTCTTTATGGGAAACATTTTTAAAGAGCTTGTGTGTGTGTGTGTGTGTGTGTGTGTGTGTGTGTGTGTGTGTGTGTGTGTGTGTGTGTGTGTGTGTGTGTGTGTGTGTGTGTGTGATAGCTTGAAGTATCTACATTTTATCATCTCCCGTGTCAGTCTTTTTTTTTTTTTTTTTTTTTTTTACTTATATGAACATTTTAATTAACCGATTTTTTTTTCCCTGCACTCACATATACATTCATACACTCTACACTCTATATATGATTTCCGTGTTGCAAAATTGTATTGTATCGTGATTTTACATTCAAATGGATTTATGAAAAGAAAAAAAAAACGATGAAAAAAAAGTTGCACATTGTTAACTGTGTCTGGCATTCATAACGACATAGTTCATCGATGAATTTCATATGGGCGAAAAAGCATAACTAGGAACACAACGTAACACACAGAGCATCATTACATTCGCCAGGCCGTTTTAGCTTTTCAACTCCACATTATCACCTATTTTTTGTGGGCATCTTCGTTCATTAATATAGATGATGATGATAAGGAGGAGGAGGAAGAGGACGACGAGGAAGTGAAAGAAAAATGACATCAACATTCACGTATATACGATTAGGTACTTGATTATTATTATTGTTATTATTGTTATGTCGTTATTGATTAGGTAATTGAGTAGCGGGCTATTTTTCACATTTGTTTCCTTTTTTTATGCCCTTGAACTGACTCCTCTGCTGTAAAAAAAAGGACAGTAAGTAAAGGAGATAGACATAATCGAGGGAAATACAGGTAACTAAGAACGACGAATTAAAAGGTATGGGAAGCTGAAACACCCACCCACACCCACACACCCACACCCACACACCCACAACCACACACCCACACCCACACACCCACACCCACACACCCACACCCACAACCACAAGGCCCACACACAACTTCCCTCCCCATCCTCCACTCCATACAGTTTAAGAAAGTGAGTGTTGGCGGGCCGGGTCAAGGAAGGGTCAAGACTCATGCAGGAGGAGGCAGGTGCGTGTGTGCCCTTCTGCTGCCGCGATGCTGTATGTCATGCGGGCCCCTTTGCTACGGTAATTTGCCGCAGTGTGTGTGTGTGTACGGGGGAGGCGGAGCTGTGATTACCGTCTGAAGGGAGCCGGCTTGTGAAGGCTGGACGACTATAAAAACATATAAGAACAGTGGCTTGACGATTTAGACGAGGATGAGGATGATATATGAGAAGGTAAAGGTGGTATAGAATGAGAACGAGAAAACATATTAGGACTGGACGAGGAAGAGGATGAAAGATGAGGTATTAGAGTAAGTGTAGAATGTATAAGAGAGAAAAGAACTTATAATGACAGTGGCTTGAAGATGTAGACGAGGATGAGGATGAGATATGGGAAGGTAGAGGTGGTATAGAATGAGAACGAGAAAACATATTAGGACAGTGGGTTAAAGATCTAGACGAGGAAGGGGATGAAAGATGAGGTATTAGAGTTAACGTAGAATGTGTAAGAGAGAAAAAAACTTATAATGAGAGTGGCTGGACGATCTAGACGAGGATGAGGATGAAAGATATGATTGTTGTGTAGAATGAGGATGAGAAAAAAACTTATTAGGACAGTGGGTTAAAGATCTAGATGGTGATAAAAATGAAAGATGAGTTACTAGAGTTGGTGTAGAATGAGGATGAGAAAAACATATAAAGACATCGGTTTGACTCTTCAGACGAGGATGAGGAAAAAAGGTGAGATTTTAAAAGAGGTGAAGTAGAATGAGGATGAGGATTAATAAGAGGAGGGAGCGTGTGTGCAAAAGTAGAAGAAAGATGAGGATGAGGATGAGGAGGAGGGGGAAGTGAAAGAAGAATGGCATCAACAAGAGTAATATAAGACGTAGCAAAGGACAGCAGGTAAAGGAGGTAGAAAAGTAGATAGACAGCGAAAGATGGGAGATACAAGAAGTGGCGTAAAATAAGGATAAGGATGATAAATAAGGAAAAAGAAGAACGTAGAGGTGGACGACATAAAATAGAACAGATATAGGTGCGCAAGGGAAGAAGAATATATATAAAAAAATGAAGGTAAGAGTCAATAGAGAATGAGGACGAGGCTGAGAAGAAAAGGAAAGAAAAACATGAAGCCAGACGAGTGTTTAAAAAGAAAATATAAGATGTAAGGACATTAGACAGCGACGTTATAGACGAGAAGAAAGATGATGAGAGATGGGACCAATAAGAGGCGGTACAGAATAATGATGAGGGTGATGATGAGAGGGAAGATGAGATGCGTGGTGAACAATTACATTACGAGGAAGAGATGAGTGACGCAAAATGAGAATGAGAATGAGGGAAGAGGGTGAGGAGGGAGGAAAAGACCAAAGAGATGAGGAGGAACTATATGAGAAAAGGAAGACAAGGACGGCGCATGTAACTTATTGGTTGTAATGGATTAATAAGAAAAAAAGAAAACCCAATGATCGATTTTCTTTGATTACGCACACACACCCACACCCATCCACCTCCTTATCCCCACCCACACCCACACACACATATACAAACTACCTACTCAACCTCAAACAAACTAACTATAGATAAAAACAACAGAACGACGACAAGGATGACAATAATAACGATGACGCCGACGACGAGGACGACGAACCCCACACGTCAGCGAGGTGGAAGCGACAAGAAGGGGAGCTGCAAGGGACCGTATGGCCAAGTTCCCGCAGGTTTCTCTAAGTGGGTGTCCTTAAAAAAAAGAGGCCGACAGGAGCGGGGTGTGTGTCAGGGATTTTTTGACGCGCGCTGAGAGGAAGGGAAGGGTGGAGAAGTGACGGAACATGCAACACACACACACACACACACACACACACACACACACACTACAGAAGCCGGGAGTTAGCGGGGCCGCCTCCCTCGTCGGATGCCAGCACGCTTTTAATATGGCACTGATCGACGTTGCTCTCTGCGGGTTGGACAAGGCGAGAATGCACAACCAGACAGAGGTGGTATTCTCAGACTCTGGCGCTCTCACATCGACTATTTCCAAAGGCTATAAAAAGATCAGTTGTGTTCTTATGAGTGTTTGTTTAGGTTCATGGTACAGAAGAAGAGTCAGACTACCATCAGGGTCATAGAACTACCCCTGGAGATGCTCAGAACTCCTACGAAAGCGTCGATGTTTTTGAGGATATGGACCCAGGTTACTCCGGGGCTCCTTATCTTCTCTTATAACTCGCGTTTACCAATTTTTATTTTATGTATCTATATTTTTTTTACTACCATACGTATCTGGCAATCGTTACTGTCTTAGCATTTGGCATTTTTATTATTTTTATTTACTTTTTTTTCGATATTTTTTGTATCTGACTTTTATTATTTTCTTACACATCTTAAAGTTCTTACATTCTTACATATCTGAACCTAATTATTTTATCTTTATCATCTGACAGTTTTCATTACATATCTGACAGTTCTTACATTCTTACGCACCTTATAATTCTGACTATCTTTATCATCTCACAGTTTTCATTACTCATCTGACAATTCTTACATTCTTACACGCCTTATAATTCTGACT
>NC_066520.1:20330830-20373330 GCF_024679095.1 Eriocheir sinensis | reverse complement strand
GAAGAAGGAAGGCATGAAAAAATGAATGGAAAAAGGAAGGAAGCAGACAGGGATGAAGGAAGAAAACAAAAACGAAATACAGAAGGTCGAAAGAAATCAAGAAAGGAAAAAAATAATGAACGAATGACGGCATGCAGAAATAAATGAACGAAAGAAGGAAGGAAGGAAGGAACTCTTTGGGCTACTCAGAAAAAAGGAAAAAAATGATGAATGAATGAAGGTATGCAGAAGTAAATGAACGAAAGAAGGAAGGAAGGAAGGAACTCTTTGGGCTACTTAGAAGAAAGGAAAAAAAAATGAATGAATGACGACATGCAGAAATAAATACGAAGGAAGGAAGGAACGAAGGAACTCTTTGGGCTACTTAGGAGTGAAGGATTTATGATGAGGCGGGCAGGCCAGCACCACCGCCAGTATAAGGCTTCTCGGATCCCTCATGAATCTATGCAAACAGTGCGGGTCGCTCCTAGATCCGTCACGACCCCTCCCCTGCCCCCCGTCCCTTCCACGCGGCCTTTGGGAAGTTAGGGAAGCAATGAAGCCCATCTCGAGGTTTACATACTGATGGCTTCCTGGGTCTTGGGAGGCTAAAGTGGGTACGAGTTGAAGTGAAGGAAAGAGGGAGAAGGAGGGAGAGGGAGGGAGAGGAGAATGAGGCGAGGTGGAGAGGATTATTTTTATCAGAAGTTATGCTCTTCGTTTATGCATATCAGAAGAAAATGAGGCTTTGTTTCGTGAGGTTGTGTGTGTGGGGGTTTAGGTGGTTGTGTGTGTGGGGGGGGTTAGGTGGTTGTGTGTGTGTGTGGGCGGGAAGAGGGGGGGGTTGCGAGAGAGAGAGAGAGAGAGAATGATTAAACCTGGAGGCGTTGATTGTTATTGGAGAACACTCGGATAAAAACAGGTGAAGGAGATGGATGGAGACTCACGGACAGAGACTGGGAGGAAACAAGACAGTGAGCGAACGGCGTTGGGAGGGAAGGGAGGTAGGAGGGCGAGGGGAGGTCTGACCTGGCGAAGGGAAGAAGGAGGGCGAGAAGGAGGGTCAGGGAATGGAGAGAGGGTGGAGATGGAGGCGGAAGATAGCGAGGATGTGGTTTGGACAGAGGCAGGTTATCAGGATAAAGTATGAGATAAGGTGACAAAGACGGAGGATAAAGGGCGGAAGATGGATGGAGGGAGTATTTTGAGAACGGGAAGAAGTGGGAGACATAAGCACAGGAATTGAAGAAACGATGAAGTGACGTTAGAGTAAGGAAAGGAAGGAAAGAAAATAGTGAAATAATGAATGAAGGAAAGGAGGAAAAAGGTATGGAGGGTGGGAGAAAGGAAGAATGAAGGCAAGAGGATAGGAAGTACGGGAGTAAGAAAGAAAGAATGATGGAAAGGGAAAAACGAACATATAATAAAGCGATAACATGACCATAATAACGCGAAAAATAATAATGAGACAAAAGAAATGTAAAAGATGAAAAATAAAGCTCCGAAGGTGGTGAAGGAAAGCCTCAACTGACAGGTAATGTTGTTAGAGATAATGGAGATGATGGATAAGAAACTGATTCATCACTGGTGAGATTAGCCGTCGTGTTTATCTTTGAAGAAAAATATAGAGGGAAAAGCTTTCTTACGGATTTAGTAATGAATGTAGAGACCAGACAAAGCCTATTCTTATGTATCTTAATTATCTTTCATTGTCTGTGTCTGTCTTTCTGTCTGCCTGTCTGTCTGCCTGTCTGTCTGTCTGTTTGTCTGTCTGCCGTATCTGCCTTTGTCTGTTTGTCTGTCTGTTTGTCTGTCCGTTTGTCTGTGTCTGTCTGTGTCTGCCAATGTCCCTATGGTGTTCTGTGCTGGTATAGATGAGCCACACTCTCCCCAGAAAACATCCACCCATAATTTTATTGAAGTTACTGCTTAAAGGAGGAGGATGTATGTTTCAATTTTCCTTTTCCCGATGTGCTTACGCGTTCCAAGTGGAGTTTCCTTAAAGATCCGCCTCAAAGAAGTGAGAACGAAAGGGTTTTGAGAGGTATCTGACTCCCACGGTGACTCCGCATCCCGCCACCGTCTCCAGAGCCACATCCTCCTCGCCTCCTCCGTCTGTCTCTTTGTTTAGGAAAATATAATCTACATACATGCAAGGTAGTGGCTGCCCCGACCCGCTGTGGGACCTCTCTTGCGTCTTTTTCTTTTCCCCCTTTTCTTTTTCGTTTGCTATTCATCGGATGCTATTTTTTCTTTTTTTACTGTGGTCCTTTTTCCATTTTTCTTTCTTTCATTAACTTTTTTTTTTTATCCTCCTCTTCCTCTTCCTCTTCCTTCTCACCCTCTTCTTCTTTTCCTTCTCCTTCTCCTTCTCCTCCTCCTCCGCATCCTTCTCCTTCTCCTTCTTTTCCTCCACCTTCTTCTTCTTCTTCTTCTTCTTCTTCTTCTTCTTCTTCTTCTTCCTTCTAATTTTCCTTCACCTTCTTTTCCTCCTCTTTTTCTTATTTTTCTCCTCCTCCTCCTCCTCCTCCTCCTCCTCCTCCTCCTCCATGCAATCTTTCTAAAACGCGAAAATACAACTGACCCACTTTAATTTAGGCTTCTGTTCTTTTATTTTTTACTTTATTTACGGAATCAAATCAAGAGATGAGGAGGAGGAGCGAGGGCACGGCGAGACGCAATGCATTCAAGGGGGGCAGGCAGGCTCCCCTCCCCTTCCCCACCCCTTCTCTCCACCGGCAAGGGCATCATCAAAGGCGGGAAAGGAACAGGTGCGAGGCAGTGAGTGATGTGTGATAAGGTAATGCCGGCAAGCGTGGAAGAGGAGGAGGAAGAGGAGAAGGAGGATGAGGAGGAGGAGGAGGAGGAGGAGGAGGGGAAAGAAAAGGAGGAGGA
This sequence comes from Eriocheir sinensis, assembly GCF_024679095.1. Classification (NCBI taxonomy): domain Eukaryota; kingdom Metazoa; phylum Arthropoda; class Malacostraca; order Decapoda; family Varunidae; genus Eriocheir; species Eriocheir sinensis. The sequence continues at coordinate 20,370,456 of NC_066520.1, read as the reverse complement.
GGAAGACCAGAATGACAACGACGAGGGTGAGGAAGATGAGGAGGAGGAGGAGGAGAAGGATGACGAGGAGAGCGAGGACAAGAAGAAGGAGGAGGAGGAAGAGGAGGACGACGACGATGCAGACGCCAACAAACACGGCAACGAATAATGATAAAAAACAATGATAACGACAATAACAATGATTCCTTTAAGCCTGGAAGCGCACGGTCTGCATTCTTTCACTACCCACAATGCAAGCGTCTCCGCCTATCTTCCCTTGCTTTCCACCTATAGTACCTAAGACACACCTTTCACAAACAGGTGCCTTGAAGTGTTGATTTATGATAACGTGCTTTCTGTATTGACATAACGGAGAATACTTTACTAACTGACTTCTTTTCGTTATTCCTGATGTCTAGTGGAAACGAGTCTTATTTGCGGACCTGAAGCTCACACACACACACACACACACACCTGTAGGATTTAGTCAAACTCACTCATATTAAGCATACAGCGAGCCCAGCAAGCACGGGACAGGTGTGGCGCGGGAATGGAGGCAGAGGAGTGGTGTGGCGCCGCGGCAGGTGAGGCGTGTCTGTCAGCGTGGCGGGTGACAGGTGAGCGTAGGTGAGTCCCCGCCGTCCATCCGTGCACCTGCGACACAAGCCTCAAAAAGGGGTGACTATCCTTCAGTCGCTCATACAACGTCCCAGCATGGAGATGACTTTATACATAGTGGAGGAGAGAGGGTTGCGCCCCTGTTGGTGAATGTTACGCAGGCCAGTACGCGCCCGGAGGCCACATATGCAGTTTAATAAATTAATGTTCCAGCGGCTTCATGTTGAGAGCTTGTGACCCCGGGAGGTAAAACTGAGGCGATCCTGGATGAGTTATTGACGTGGGAGGTGAGGTGAGGTGAGGTGTGTGTGTGTGTGTGTGTGTGTGTGTGTGTGTGTGTGTGTGTGTGTGTGTGTGTGTGTGTGTGTGTGTGTGTGTGTGTGTGTGTGTGTGTGTGTGTGTGTGTGTGTGTGTGTGTGTGTGTGTGTGTTGGGTGTTAGTGAGTGAATGGATGAATGGGTATGTGTGTGTGGGTATTAGACAGTGAGTGAATTAATGAATGTGCGTGTGTGCGTGCGTGTGCGTGGTCGCGTGTGAGTGTGTGTGTGTGTGTGTGTGTGTGTGTGTGTGTGTGTGTGTGTGTGTGTCTGTATGCGCGCCACCAGTCAGCGGGGGTCAGCGACGCAATACTGGCTACCGGAAGGCCAGGAATAGACTCTGCTCCTCTTCTTTCACTGAATGTCACCTTTCTGTGCAAAAGGTCAACACTTAAGATAGACACCAGTTAATAATAATCATGTTAGTTGTACCGAGACATAACTAACGTTTTTATTTTGGTACCTGTATCGCCAAAGGGGACTGAGGGGACTAAGGGAAAAAATCTTTGAGAATATTAAAGAAGAAAGGTTAAACGGTATTGATCGAGGAAGCGGGGCACGGTGAAGGAAGAGGACAATGCGCTGCGGAGGGAGAGATGCACAACAGCGATGACCTCGTGCACTTCCGGCGTCTGACTCTTCCTCTGGTTCGGGTATCGTCCAAACATCGCGACTCAGAAGGTGTCCGAGTACCGCTGGAGTGTCACGAAGATCATGATAAGAGAAAAACAGTAATACTTCTAACGACTCCACTTAACAGCCGCATCTGCCTTGAATAGAACAGGTAAATACTACTCGCTAGCGGTAGGAAAAATGATAGGTAGATAGAGATAGACAGATGAATAGATAGATAGATAATGAGAGAGAGAGCGTCGCCTTGTCACCAGCAGCAGGTAATCCAGCCTCACCTGAGTGTCACGTCGGGGGCTTCCTCACCTCCTGAACCTGACACGCCTATTTAGACCCAGACGCCCTTCCGTCCGCTCCTCCGCTCCCTCGACGCCACATCTTCCCAACCCTCGATAAAAATAAACATACAGACAAACAAACTACGCGGTAAACTTGCAAAGAAGTGAATGTACGTAAAAGACTCTCTCTATCTTTCTATCTATTTATCTACTTATCTATGAATCTACTTACCTATCTGTTTCTGTCTATTTGCTTGAAGTGTAGTACAGACAGTGAGTAGGACGACTTATTTCTTATATATAACTGGTTTTGTTTAGTTTTCCTGCACATGACAGCCCCGTAACCTGTCGCTTCTCCTTATAATCTTGTGCTAAGTTCAACGCGGTGAAATGTGTTGAGAGACTTGAGAATACTTGAGAGAGGGACTTGAGAACTGTTTAAGGTGACAAGGTATGGACTAAGTGGATGATATAAGGAGAATGGTAAAGGAGAGAAAAAAGGCTGATAAAAACCGAAAAAAATGAAAACGCAGATAAAATATAGGACCAACAGCACGGGGAAAAGAGAATGGAAAAAAATAGTGACAAGGTGACGTATAAAAAAAAAAAAACATCCAGAATACCGATGAAGGAAGAATGAAGTCAGACCAAGAGAAAAGAAAAACGAACAAACAAGAAAAGAAAGAGTATACCACCAAGAACACAGAACCGGCATCAGCAAGACGGAGTGAGGAGAAAAGTCACACAGGAGAGCGACGCGGCATGAGGAAGCAAAGACAAGTCCATCAGACGCTCCTGCACCTCACGGCCGCCAGGGAGCAGCACCTCCGGAATGAAGATCGACTCTGGTGTCAATATTCCTTAAACCCATAAACTGCCGTCACTTGCCAAGCCATTAGTGCCGCCACGCAGTAATTATCAAGCGGGAGGGGGGCGGAGGGGGGCGCGAAGAGGTGAGAGGCGACGTGAGGAAGGGACGGAGGGGTGGATAGGGAACAGGAGACGTGGAAGGAAGGAATGAGGGGAGGTAGAGGGAAGGAAGGAGGTGAGGAGAGAGAACAGGAGGGTGACGCAATGAGGAAAGGAATGAAGGGAGGGAATGAGAGAGAAAACGAGGGAGAAAGGGGACTGAGGGAGGTGGAGCGGAATGATGAGGGAGAAGAGGATGGAGGTGACGTGATGAGAGAAGGGAAGGAAGGAGGGGAGGGAGAAGAGGTTAGGAAACGTTCGTTGATGGAGGAAGACGAGCACTAATGGAGTATTCAAGGCATGGAGGCGGTGATAAAGAGGGAAAGGCAGAGAAAACAAACAAACATCGGAGTAGAAAAGACAAACAATGAGCAGGAGTAGAATATTCATGGAAACGAGGTGATAAAAGAGTGGGGAGACGGAAGCGAATTGAGGCTGTATCGAGTCGAGGGAGGGGGCAGATAATGAAGACGGGCAGTGAACGTGAGGCTGAAAGTGTGAGTGTGGGCTGGAAAATGAGCGAAAGAAGGAGGGGATGGAAGAAAGGAGGAAGTTGGCAGGGTACAGGCGACGAGTGGCGGACGAAGCAAAGGCTAACTGGTGGAAAAAATGGCTGGGTTGAGTTTAAGATGTAAAAAGAAAAGTTTGTCTCGTTGTTTCACTTCCAGCATCGTCTCTCATCTCCTTCAATGATGCAATGCTATACTGATAAAGTCTACGCATTTAGCTATGACGTAATACCTAAAATAAAAGCTGAATCTCAAAATTACTGAGAGAGAGAGTCTTGCATTCAATTTTGTTTTCCTGTCTGTTGCTTCTTTGTTCTCTCTCTCTCTCTCTCTCTCTCTCTCTCTCTCTCTCTCTCTCTCTCAACCCTATATCAGCCAATAGTTCTGATGCAGGTCAGATTGTCACCAGGTAGCAGCAGGGAAGGTTGCACACATCAATCACGGCTCCCCACCTCGGCTCAACCACTATCCTTTCCCCCACCTCCCACTACTACAACCCCACCCACTGTCACCCACCCCACCACCACAACCATCCTCAGCACCACCCCCACTTCCAGGGTTTACAAGTCACCCAAAACAGCAACGAGTATTTTTAAGTTCTAAAGGGGGGCTTGCCTATTTGTACGCACTTTTAATTCGTTCTCATTCAAGGAAAAAACAAATACACACAAACTGATCAGGAAAAATAAGCCGCGGTAATAAAATGGAAAACAAAGTTGAATTGGGATTGAATTTCAAGCTCTATTTTGATAATGTTTTTGTTTTGGATTAGTTTTAGGAGTAACGTTTTTATTCCGTCACAGGAGTACCGATTGGAATGGCGCGCATGATTTGGCAAACTTTGTGATGGTAAAGGTAAAGTTTGGGGCATACGCCATAGCTGCGCGTGGCCTCGGTGCTCATCTCCGTCGCATTGTCCCTTGAGGCTGCGGTAGATAAGAATTCATTACTCCGAGACGCATATTCCCGAAGTTTGTACGGGTATGTGCCGCCTACTCTTGAACAGGGCAGGGCAGGTTAGGTTAGGTTAAGTTAAGTTAAGTTAGGTTAGGTTAGGTTATGTAAGGTTGGGATGGAATTGTTTATGGTAATTTTGAGCGGGAATCACAATGAGAGTATTTTCCAGAACAGTCCGTGGTTAGTTTCGAAGTTATAACCGAGCGTCTTCACTCAGGGACCACATACCCCCGAACTTCGGGAATATGCCTCCGGGACAGAAAACCAGTGCGACATCCGGTATTCGAACTAAGGCCCGCGGATTCGCAAGTATGCACGCTAACCACTGCACAACTGATGATTTCTTTTTTTAATGGTAAAGGAAGCATCACAAGGGCAAAAATAAATCGCGGAATAAGTCCGCTAATCACTGGTCCTACAAAAGAAAGTATTGATGAGTGGTCTGGAACAATCATCCTTCATTTGTATTTCCTCCTGCCTACGACTTGAACTCTTTCATGAGGAGAGTATCAGGACACCTCTCCTTCCGAAATTGACCTCTCTTTTGGCCACTTCTCTTAACTTTTTTTGTAGGGGCAGTGATTTGCGGGCTTTTTTTCATTATTGTATTCTTTTTTTTTGCCTTTGTGTCGTTTCCTTTGCTGTAAAAAAAAAAGGGGTAAGTTTCGGGTGTAGAGGTGTCTTGATATTGAGCGAGAAAGTGTTAAAGCCAAGCGCACAGACACAGAATGAGGTCGCAATACGTTCAAAAGGGTGTCGGGCGCGGGATCTCTCGGCGGAGGAAATAAGAGAACCCACAAAGGGAGTCTGCGCGTGGGAACAAGGCGTGGAGCCGTCGCTGGTTCATGAGTTCGGATAAAACATGACAAGACAGGTGAGCTAAAAGTTTCCTCTCGCCCCCTCCCCCCCCTCTCATCTCTCATCTCTCTCTCTCTCTCTCTCTCTCTCTCTTTCATTAAACAATTCTATTTCCACTATTACTCACTATGTTGTTTAGGAAGATGCTCAACACTGTCGCGTTTTCCATAAGGACACTCACAGCTTCCACCCCAACGCTCCGGGAAGGCCTCGTCACACGGCTACACAAACACGCCCTGAAACTTCGATCACGCCCATTATTTAGGCCAGAAGTTCTTCATCGGTGTGTGTGTGTCCTGCTCCTCGCTTCCGTCCCTCCCGTGTGGGGCTTCAATGTGTCCCAGGCGATCAACTAAGTGTGTGTGTGTGTGTGTGTGTGTGTGTGTGTGTGTGTGTGTGTGTGTGTGTGTGTGTGTGTGTGTGTGTGTGTGTGTGTGTGTGTGTGTATGTGTGTATCTGTCTATCTCTCTATATGAGTAAGGCTTCCGGTACATTTTCGTGCTCAGGTCATCATCTTCATATGCTTTCTTCCGGTTTCGTTTTCCCAGAACCACTCCATCTCATTAGTTCATCTATTTAACGTCTCTTTCCCGTGAAGCATTCCAAGATGCGTCTCCAACACTGCGGGCTGAAGCTCCATCCTCTTACATTGCCAAACATTTCACTTCCTCCAGTCTCCGTTTTCAGACGAATTTGATCTCAAGTTATTGCTTGCAGACTCAATGCCTCCGTCCTCAATACGATAAAAATCTTCATTAACGACCATTTTTTATATCTTGTATTGTTATTACACCCTTACATCAAAGAAAAACAAGACTCTAATCATTGCATACAGTCTCATTACTAAACACAGGCTCAAAGACGCCGACCACGGAGGATATTGGCGTAGTGAAGAGCCTTTTAGCAAGTGGCTCCACCTATACACAATTCTAATTTATTTTCAGTGTTTCTTTCCATTGGTCAGCGCAAGCTCCTACGAAGGAATAAGAAACTGTTCACACATCTACATACACACAGACACAGACACACACACACACACACACACACACACACACACATCACTGTCGTCGGTTCAATAAGCAGGCGTCTGTCACGTTGAGCCATCGTTGCGAGGGGGATAAAACGAGCCTTTATCCCTCCCTTCGACGGCCCGGCAAAGCGTCCCTCACGGCCCACGGAGGACGGTGCGGCGAGGACACCACCGGAGAGAGAAAGCGAGAACGAGATTTTTTATTTTATTTTTGTGTGCGCGTGTATTTACATAACGAATCGTATTGTTATTCAGAAATGCGCATGATCCATTTTTACGACTAAGTTTGCAATATGTTGACTTAACTCTGAAAATCTACCACTTCTAACTATCTCCATCCCCAAAATAGAATAAAAGAGCCAATCTATACACATAACTCTTAATAAATCCTCATATGACCTTCCAAAAATCTGGCGACAACATACACATCGCTGCGGCCGCCTCCATGGACTTACGGGGAGCTTGAAGACGCCGAAAAACACATTCTGGATGCGTCACGGGTATTCCAAGAGGGCGTGGGTGGTGCGCTACCCGTCCCTGTCATCCTGCCGCCCCGACGCTCGACACTGATCCCTTCCGCCCCGGCACCTCGCGCGACGCAGACGGGGACAAGTTTTACAATATTTCCCTCTCTCCTGATGTCTTCGCAGAGCCAGTGATGTGTGACGCGCGTGACTTGACCTTGAGACGCAGACAGACGGGCAGACAGAGACAGACAAACATAGAGATAGACAGACAGACACATCGACCCTCCACTCACCCACTCACGCACACCAGCATCCCAAGTCGCCTGGTTGTGAATACTGCTTACCTGCCTCCTTCCACCGCCCCCTACCACCGCCCCTGTACCGGCATTTTCCAATTAACCTGTCTACTTCAGGAGGCCGTGCCGTGACAAGCGCCTCCACTCAAACATCAATAGAAAGCCCCATACATAAGACAGCGTTGGGGAGAAAGCGTTGTTTTAGACCATGCTCCGTATTCGTGATGATTGTATAACTTTGATTTGAATGATTTAATGCTGCTTTTGTTTCCATCACTATTATATACTTAGCGATCAAAGTTTATATGCACACTAAATACTTTGTCACTATTGTATGTATTTATGGTTTCGATCAACAGATATTATTATGATCCCTCTTTAACCACGTCACTTCAGGTATTTCGTGTCTAAAGTCTACGGCTTTATCTTGTCATCTTTCACTGTCTTCTGATGACTTTTTTTTTTTCTTTTCTTATCTTCCTCCCTAATAAATCTGGGGATGATTTTTATGATTTCGATTGGCAGCGCCCCGCGTGTAGTCTCTGATCCCTTCATAAACATATTTTGTGATCAAAGTCTGTAGTTTTTTTTTAGATATCCTCTCGGTTTTCACAGTGGTATTCTTTCTCCTTCTTCTACGTCTTTCTTTTGGTCTGTTCTCTACTTTTTTGTCCTCTTCCTGCTTGTGATACATTACTTCACCCTCTCTTCTTAAACTCGCACTATTCTGCCTCTCTTCCCATCACAAGCCTGAGCTCTTAACACTCGTCTTCCGTCCCTCACACCTGCTCCCTTTCTCCTCCTCTCTCTCTAAAGAATCCTAACGCTGGAATGATGATGAAGCCAATTCCCCACCCTCACGTCTCCCTTGATCTTCCGAATGCATGCCAAGACGCGCCTCCTTTTGTTTCCCGGTACAGGGACCCGCGAGGCATAAACCATCCACCCCTCACACTTCGAGCTCGTCCCACCTCCAGCTCCCTGCCACTCCTTCATTCTCCTAGCCGACAGAATTTGCTTTATATATGACACTCAGGAAGTAAGATGTGACACTAGAGTTAGGGTTTCTCAGTGCAAAGATCTGAGTGAAACAAACCCTCAAGACCCTCAATCTTCCAGCTAGTCCTACCTTCAGCTTCCCGCCACTCCTCCACTCCCCAAGCCGAGAGAACTTGCTTTATATATGACACTCAGGAAGAAAGATGTGATACTAGAGTTAGGGTTTCTCAGAGCAAAGATCTAAGTGAAACAAACCCTCAAGACCCTCAATCTTCCAGCTAGTCCTACCTTCAGCTTCCCCGCCACTCCTCCACTCCCCAAGCCAAGAGAACTTGCTTTATATATGACACTCAGGAAGAAAGATGTGATACTAGAGTTAGGGTTTCTCAGTGCAAAGATCTGAGTGAAATAAAACATCCACCCCTCAATCTTCCAGCTCGTCCCACCTCCAGCATCCCTGCCTCTCCTTCATTTTCCCAGCCGACATAAGCCGTTTTCTATATGACACTCAGGAAGTAAAACGTGATAGTAGAGTTAGTGTCTCTCGGTGTAATGAGGCTGTGAAGAAGTGAAAAGCTACTGCAAGAAACAATTAAGATTAGTTAATATTAGTTCTCCCCTCTTTCGGCAACCTCATTGGATTCTTTTTAGGAGCAGCAAGTAGCGGGCTTCTTTTTTATATTATTGTTTCCTTTTTTGTGTGCCCTTGTGCTGTCTCCTTTGCTGTAAAAAAAAAAAAAAAAAAAAAAAATCCATCATCCTTCTCATCCTCCTCTTTTTTTCTCATTCTTTTCTTCTTCCTTTCCCTCCTCCTCTTTCCCTTCCCCCACTCCCACACCTCTTCCTGTTTCCCATCCCAGAACGCATTAGATAAGGTTGATTCTCCCCCTCAGCCTGGCCACCTCACAGCTGACGCCAAATAGGTTTAGGAAGGTCAGATTGAGTTGGTGGGCCGGTGGGGATTTAATTTGTTGGTTATCTTACGAGAAAGAATATCGAGTTAGCCTCTGTGTGTCTTTCCATCAAGGCGGTGGGAGGGGCCAGACTCCTGCGCCCCGTGGAGGGTTAGATGTGTTTCTTGTTTTTGTGGATATCGAGACACCAATAGACGGGTCACGACGGGAGTATTCATGTTAGGTTAGGTTAGGTTAGGTTAGGTTAGGTTAGGCTAGGTTAGGCTCTTGATAATCACAGAATCAAAAGAAAACTGAATATGCCAAGAACACAGTCGGCTTAGATACACAGGACAGCTCAAGTAATCTAATACCATCTCATCTAACCAATTCTTGAAGGTGTCAATTGTATTTCCACTCCCTACGTGACCTCTACGTCTGTTACAACCTTCCATCACTTTATATGAAAACCAGTTCTTGTCAATGCCTTAAATCCAATACTATGAGTCCTGCCCATTACATTTACAACGATATATGGCTGTGAAGTGTATAGCGAAAACATGGTGAAGAGCAATGGTTGTATCCAGATGCCCTGAACTTGTTTTTATCTTATTCTCCCAATTTCTCAAGGTATTTATTATTTTACATCTCCAGTTCTCAATCATTATTTGTATATTTCTCACTCTTTTTGACATATTTTCCTTTCCTTTTCCTCTCGCCACTTCCTACAGGTAAAAACGTATCTTCCTCACGTCCCATATCTCGCCCGCCGCCCCTCGCCCACCCCATCCTGCTCCCCGCGGATTACCGTCAGGGAGGTGGAAGGAGGGACAGGTTTTCTGAGGATCGCTGTCAAGCCTCCACCTGTACCGTACCGCCCTTGCTCTCAGCGTCTTGCGTGCGATGTGTGTGTGTGTGTGTGTGTGTGTGTGTGTGTGTGTGTGTGTGTGTGTGTGTGTGTGTGTGTGTGTGTGTGTGTGTGTGTGTGTGTGTGCTCTGGGACGAGTGAGGAGTTATGGCCGGCATTGATCAGCGTGCAACACAACACTTTTCTCATGATTTCCAAAAGGAGTTTCCATATTTTACAAGAATTTGCACCCTGGAAGACGCCACGCCGCGGTGCAGGTGTCACGTTTGGGCACCTGAATAAAAAATATAAAAAATCCGACATGCAGCTTCCTTTTGCTGTAAAGTTGCGCCGTCATCACCATCTCTGCCACCATCATCACCACCCTCACCAACATCGTCCCCTCCACCATCATCGGTTAAAAAGCAGGAACTCCTTGAGCAGAGCAGAGTTGAGTCAGCCGTGCCTGTGAGTGTTCATGCATAAATTTCACATCAAACATCATTCTGCACTCGCACACATTTGTTGTTAGATCTACGTCAAATTTTTCCCCTGAAGTGTCGGGGCGCGTGGAACCGAAACATCCTAGGTAGCGGTTATTTCTCTTTGATTTTTTTTAGCTTTTCTTATTTTTTCCCTTAGAATAAAAGGTGCAGAAGCAGAATGTTTTTTTCCATGAGCGTGCAAATACAATTTCTCTTTTACCAGTTAATATTTGCTGTTTGCCTTTCACTCTTTCACTCCCCCGTCACTCGTGATTACATTTTACTCTGCAGTCAGATTTTTCTTTCTCGTCTGAGGTGATGTAATCAAGACGGCCGAGTAAAAAGTGTTTCCACAATTTAATTTAAAGCTCTTCGTGTAAACATTTGCTCTAGAAAAGAGTCTATATATTTCATACTCTGTTTCCCTCGCAATTATTAACTTCATTATTATCATCATATATAACATCATATCATATTATATACATTGAAACAGCACAGCAACCTTCATACTCCACAAGAAAAGCGAGAAAATTATAATAATGAAAGGGGTTAGGCAGGGCTACACATTATCTCCAAGAGTATTCACGTTTTGCTAAGAAAGATTGAAGCAACTGAAGTAGGATAACACAGAGATCAGGATAGACAGCGAATACCACAACAGCCTTAGATTGGCAGCCTTACCAAGCGCGTCTGAGAAAAAAAAGCTTTGAAAGAATGATCGAGGAACTTCACAACGACGCTCCGAAAACCAAGAGCTTGCCAGATGGGACACAAATCTAGTCGGTCACTTTAGTTTACGAAGTTTATGGCAAAATAAAATAATCTTCCCATACATCCCCGTGTTCACAAGATACCTGTTTGATGTTGCTGAGAAAGGAGACAGTTTAAGAGAGTATATAGGATGTAAAGTCACCATACTGGATCTGCCAATTGAGTGTTTAAGACGTCTCGATACTCCCCTCTTGCAAGACTTTAAGATTAGGTAAACACAGCAACGATAATTCAGGCTAAAAGGTTATTAATAGTCGATCTCTGTCGGGGTAGTGGACGACTCTATTTATACAATGGAAAAAATATCCTTTCTTTCTCTCCCGTAAGTTCTCTGGGAATTTCGCGACTCGCGCTCAGGTGTCGAGGCAAAATTCACTTCCAAATAACACCGGAAATTGCCTCATGAAAAGCGAGACAGGAGTGAAAAATGGGGCGTATCAGTTGCAAATTAAACCCCAGTCGAGCAAATCGTGGGCTGACTCGGTGATGGGACTCTGCCTGCCTGCCCGCCTCTCTGCCTGTCTGTCTGTCTGTCTGTCTGTCTGTCTCTTTGGCTGCCTTCCTGTCTGTCTGTGTCCGTCTATCTATCTGTCACTATTTGCCAGCTCATCTCTTTACCTGCTTGCCTGTCTATCCATCTTACTGTCTGTCTGTCTGTCTATTTGCCTGCCTTCCTGTATGTCTGTGTCTGTCTATCTATTTGTCTCTACTTGCCTGATTATCTATTTTCCTGCCTGCTTGCCTGCCTGTTATTTTCATTCTCTGTCTGTCTGCCCTGGTGTGTCTGTCTGTCTGTCTGTCTGTTTGCTTGTCTGTTTGTCTCTTTGCCTACCTTTCTCTCTGTGTGTCTGTGTCTGTCTATCTATCTGTCTCTACTTGCTTGCTTATCTCTTTGCCTGCCTGCCTCCCTGTCCATCTTACTGTCTGTCTGTCTGTATGTCTGTCTGTCTGTATCAGTATCTGTTTGTCTGCCTACCTGTCTACCCATCATTAAGTAGGTCCATGCTCGCTCTTCTGGGGAGGGTACTGGTTGACTATCACGAGTCCGGTATGTGATTAGACCATAGGGGAATGACACACACATACCTCCCCAAACACCCACAACACACCCACACGTACACATTTTTTTAAACATATTCAGTGATTCACTTGCAAATAACAAACTTTTTTACACTCCAGGGCATCAATACTGTACAAAGAGCTTCGTCGATGAGATAAAAACTGTACCATTTCAGATCACCAGGCCAACAAAACTGAAAACTAATACCGAAATCACCAAGAACTCACGAGGATACTGAAATAGATAAAAAGAAGCATATCCTATCCTTGGCCTACAATCGGGCGAGGATGGAGACGAGCGAGCACCCGAGAACCAGGAGTCGTGGTTCTCGGTGGTTCTCGGTGACTCTCGACAGTGGAGTGGCGAGGCGTCTTTGGTCCAGGCCACTCACTCCGCCTCCTCGCCGCGGGTCCGGGGGTCGCGGGGGCGGAGGTTCCATGAATACACGAGACGCAGCGCCCCGGACAGTGTACAGTGGTAAGGAGTCCACTCTACTACACTAATTAAAATTCGTTAGTGCGTCCGGGAGGGAAAGGAGGAGGAGGAGGGCTAGGAGGAGGAGGAGGAGGAGGAGGAGGAGGATAATGATAATGATGGAGAAAAGGATGATGAGGTGGAGAAGGATGTGGAGGAAGAGGAAAATGAAGATGGGGAGGAGGAGGAGGAGAGGATGATGATGAAGTTGATGATGATGATGAAGAAGGGAAGGAGGAGCAACAAAAGGAGGACGAGGAGGAATAGAGAACGAGGAGGAAGACGAGGAAGAAGGAGAACAAGGAAGAGGGGAAGGATGAGAATGAGGAGGCAGATAGCGAGAAGGAAGAAGAAAGTGTAATGAAAACGACGAAGGGAGGAAGGGAGAGAGTGAGTAAGTGAGGGAGGGAGAGGAAGACAAAGATAGACGAAGAGAAGCTATGGAGAGAGAGACAGAGGCAATTCATATATCAAAACGAGGAAGAGAATGAAGAAAGCAAGTGAGGGAGGGAGAGGAAAACAAAGATCGACCGAGAGAAGATATGGAGAGAGAGACAGAGGCAATTCATATATCAAAACGAGAAAGAGAATGAAGAGAACGAAGAGTATGAAGTTCTGGCACCACCCTGGCAACATTTCCTCTCATAAGCTGGTTCATCCGACGCCACTAACCCCATTACCCCGGCTAACGACATCGGCGCAACGGAAAATGCTGCTCATGATATCGGCCTCTCTGTGATCTGCCCCGGTAAAGGTTCTAATTCCAGCTCTCCACCTGGTCCTCTGTCTGTCTGGTGTTAGTGTGCTCCATCCTCCCCCGGTAAAGGTTCTAATTACACTTCTCCACCTGGTCCTCTGTCTATCTTGTGTTAGTGTGCTCCATCCTGCCCCGGTAAAGGTTCTGGTCAGTGGACAGGACAAAAACGATACACTCCTCAGCTTCCGGGGTCTGAGGATATCCAGAAACGTGATCATGTGACGGAGATGAACACCGAGGCTACGCGCGTATGCCCTTAACCTTACCTTTACCTGCCTGATACGTGACAGTGAGCAGGCGAATGACTGAGGAGGGGATTTTGATAAGCTACGTAGAGGTGGTTTATGGCTAACAAATGTGAATGTGAGGTCAAGTATATTGTTTTTCATCTGAGGGTTTATATGTATATGTATATTTAGTTTTTATTATTCAGTTCTGCCCTTGAGCCATTTCCTTGAGCCTTGAACCTGGAGCGACGTAAATATCTGAACTGTTAAAGCGTGGAACAACGGAATAAAAAGAAATCCCAGAACACAGCCGAAAGTTCACAACATAACCACTGTGCTAAGACTTCACTCCCTCGAAGTATCTCAACGAAATCCGAGGTGTAGCTTATTCCCAAACTCAAGCAAAACAACATCCCCCCTCAAAAAATAATTCGAGACATATCCTTCATTGAGTTTCCTGTTATTTTCTTGCATTCCGTAAACGTGCAAGACTAGAATAGAACAGAATAGAAGAGTTTCACCCACTTCATCACAGCCGCCATGTTGTTGACAAAATGGTAAAGCGAAATTCTCAAGGAAAGTGTGAAAGAGAAGCTGATAAAGAGATAAATGGAGAAAGAGAAGGAAGATGAAGGGAAGGAATGAGGGGACAAGAAAATAACACAATCAGTCAACCAATCAATCTATGTCAGTCAACGAATCAACCAGTCAGATGTAATAGAAGCCAGAAAACTATTTGAGAACCGAAAAAGAAAAGAGAGAAAAAAGATGAAAGGGGTGAAGCGAAGGAGGGACGGAGACAAGAAAACAATTGAATCAGCCAACCAATCAACCAATCTATCTGTCAGTCAACGAATCAACCAGTCAGATGTAATAGAAGCCAGAAAACTATTTGAGAACTGGAAATGGAAAAAGAGAAGGAAGATGAAGGAGATGAAGAGAAGGAAAGAGACAAAAAGCAATACAATCAGCTAACCAATCAACCAATCTATCTGTCAATCAACGAATCAACCAATCAGACGTAATAGAAACCAAAAAACTATTTGAGAACCGAAAAAGAAAAAAGAGAAGAAAGATGAAGGGAATGAAGGGAAAAAAGAGACAAGAAAATTCCCAATCAGTCAACCAATAAACCAATCTATCAATCGACGAATCAACCAATCAAACAAAACATAAAACCGGAAAACGATATGAGAACCGAGATCGTTCCTACTGACGTTGTGTGGTTCTTAAAAAAAACAAAAAAACCTACCACATATAATAAAACCAGCAGAATAGAAGCATGAGGTCACCAAGGCGGCGAGGCGTGAGAGCCCTAGTGAGTGGTGACCCTCCTGGATTTTTGGCAAAGTAAGAGAGCTCTGTAATCCTTTTGTTATTGTTGTAAAGTGAGAGGAGGGAGCGGCTCAGTGACCGTGCCCACAACAAGTTTATTCTTTATTGCATTACGAGAGAGTGAGAGCGCGAGAGAGAGAGAGAGAGAGAGAGAGAGAGAGAGAGAGAGAGAGAAGAAGAGAGAGAGAAGAGGAGGAAGAGAAGACGGAGGGAAACATAAAAAATAAACGAGAAATATGAATAGGAAGACTAAACAGCAGAAAAGTATGGGAGTGTAGGAAGACTGAAGGAGGAAGGGTAGGAGGAAGGACAACACACACAAATGGTTCAGCCGGTACTAACACACCTGCCCTTCCCACAGCGGTGTTTGCCTGCACAGTTAGGCGTCGGGCACGTCTCCTAACTCCCTTGATTACAGGCCCGCCGAGGACTTAAAGAAAACGCAGTGACGGTCTTTACTTGGCCCGGACGAGGGGGAGTTTACTTTATCATGATGTAGTGATGGTTGGCTATGCTGCAGGTGTGTGTGTGTGTGTGTGTGTGCGTGTGTGTGTGTGTGTGCGTGTGCGTGTGCGTGTGTGTAATAGACAGACAGCAAAACGGACAGACAAACAGATACAGATAAATTCACTGACACAAAAAGACAGACAGACAGATAGACACAGACAGATAGATACGATACGACAGAAAAGAAGCAAACATGAAAACAGACAGACAAACAGAAATATTTTGACCTCTCTTATGGCCACTCTGTAATCCTTAGGAGCAGTAAGTAGCGGGCTTTTTTTCATTATTATTTTACTTTTTTGTGTGCCTTTGAACTGTCTCCTTTACTGTAAAAAAAGACAGAGAGACAGAGAGACAGAGAGACAGACAGGGCTCAGTCCCCCCTTAGTAGTGTCACTGATAATGCCGTTGAGTAAGTTTGGGTCAGCCGCCGAAATATGCCGCGATCATCCCTCCAATCCCCGCCCGTGCCGCCCCGCCTTTTTCACGGGTCACCGAATAATCGCCTTAGCGGGGTCACTTAATTGAACACGACCCACAAAAATAACTCGTAATGTTTTGTGAGTATGTGTACGTATGTGTGCGCGCGTGTGTGTGTGGGGGGTAATGGATGATATGTGTGCTGTGTGCTGTGTGTGTGTGTGTGTGTGTGTGTGTGTGTATATGTGTGTGTGTGTGTGTGTGTGTGTGTGTGTGTGTGTGTGTGTGTGTGTGTGTGTTTACATTTAACAAACTGTAACATGAAACTCCTACTATACTTGATCTCACGCATAAATTCCCTTTCCTTGCCTGTCTGTCTGTCTGTCTGTCTGTCTCCTTTCTCCTTTCTCCTTTTTTCTTCGTGTTTCTCCTTTTCCTATAGGTTTCTATCTTTCTACTTTACTATTTTTCTGTTTATTTACTTCCCTGTCTGTTTTACTGTTTATATTTCCGTCTATTCACCTTTCTAGTTCTCTCTCTCTCTCTCTCTCTCTCTCTCTCTCTCTCTCTCTCGAAGGGTCCTCTTGCTAATGGGATTCCAGGGGGTAAAAAGAGTGGCTCTATTTTCCAATTCAATTTTAGCCGCGACAGGTCTTAAGATGATTAGATTCCTGTCGCTTTGAGGGGAGGGCGGGCGGTCGGGGCGCGGCGGCCGGGCGAAGGCGGACGCGGGAAATATCCATCATGTATTTTCAATGTCCAGGAGGCCAAACCTGAAGGGAGACTCTGATAGGATGAGCTCAAGGGCGTGTGTTGGCCAGCAAGGATGCCACGAAGAGGAGGAGGAGCGGGAGGAGGATAAAGATAAGGAGAAGGAGGAGTAAAAGAACCAGGACGAGTGTGAGGGAAAGGGGAGGAGATGGAGGAGGAGGAAGAGGACGAGGACTGTTGAGAAGGGTCAGAGGTGTGGTTTGGTGAAAGGAAAGTGTGTGTGCGTGTGTGTGTGTGTGTGTGTGTGTGTGTGTGTGTGTGTGTGTGTGTGTGTGTGTGTGTGTGTGTGTGTGTGTTTCAAATATCTGATGTGTGTAGGAAAGAGGAAAAAAAGGAAAGGAAGACCTGACTGGGAGGAAATGAGGTGACGGAGGCATGGCTAGACTCTAAGAAGCTTTTGCCTCTGAACATATATTTCTCAAAGGCCAAAAAGAAGATTAGTCTGGTTCACATTACTATCTTTTTCATTAACCCATTGATTGTGGATTTCCTACAAGAAGACATCACCAAGCTATAGGAATGGAACAAAAAGTGGCTGCTACAATTCAATGAAGAAAATGTAAAGTCATGCACCTTGGGAGGGGAGATCCAGCATAAAAATACCACATGGGATACACTCCACTATCCACCACAGAGGCAGAGAAAGACCTGGGAGTATATGCTACCAGGCTACCAGTGAAGGCGAAATCCGTGCCAATCACAGCAGACGGGTTAATGGTGCAGAAGCCTTGTCAAACTATCACTCTGCTCATAAAACTACCCGAGGCAATACCCACAGCCTCTACGAAAGCCTTAACTGTGGGTGCGTAAGCCCGGGTATGTTTGAGAATACGGGTTAAAGATTATTCTAGTGAGGGCTGTGAGTGGTCTGACCTGGCGAGCGGCAAGACAATGTGGGCGACTGAGAGGTGGACGAGGAGGCTTACTGGTGCAGCGAAGGAGTTTGACCTCACCTTCACCTTCACCTACAACCGCCTCCATTCCTCCCTCTTGATTCCCTCCTGATTCTCCATAAACACTTCCACCTTCGTCTTCCACCCTGTCTCCCTTTTTTAATTCTTTATCCGCTCAACCCCCCCCCCCCCCCCAGCAGGTGTCGTCTTCCTCGGTTGCCAATTATTCACAGCTGTCACGCCGAGAGGCCGGGGAGGCTCTCCAGTGGCGGCAGGAAGTGGACAGGCGGAGGGTGAGGGAGCAGCGGGTCAGGTCGATAGAGTAGTGTATGGATGGAGATGTGAGGGAGGACGGAGGCGGCTAAACAGAGGCTGACCGACATGCAGGCAGGTGGGTAGGCAGGCAGATAGGCAGGTAGGCACAAACAGGCAGAGAAACACAACTATACACACACACACACACACACACACACACACACACACACACACACAGACAGAGACAGAGATAGAAAGACAGATAAAGAGTGATAGATAGAGAGAGGGAGAGGGACCGGGGGAGAGGGAGAATAAGAAGGCAAACTAGAGGGGAGAAACGAAGGGATTTGAATGATTGTATTACTTAGATTTATCAGCGATTTCTTTCACCATCACGACTGGAAGCTAAAAACGAATTCCTCCACAAACAAACAAAGATTAAAACTTCATACATATATAACTGAATGATAGCTATACACAAAAACAAACAAACAAACACACCCACACACTAACGCAATGTGCCCCGAATATTCATGGCAAACTAAAATGAGCTCGTATTTCTGTACACTATAAACAACATTCATTTAAATTCAGCGTTGCATGGCGGCGGGATTATATCAAAGCAAATTTATGTGTGCTATTTAGTTGTTGTGAGGCAGGAATGGTTTGTGCAGGCCCTTATCAGGCGGCAGGTGTTGTGTTTCCGGATGTATCGCTTCCCAACACTCCTCTGTTAACTGCACGCCACACGGACCAACGCGAAGTGGAGTGCTCAGCGTCACGGCCGGCCTATAATAAAGAGCTGTCAGCCGCCCAGTGAGACTCAACACCAGCAACAACAACAGCAACAAAATACTCATTGGAATTAAACCTACCATGATTCACGCCGAGTTTATAGCGCGTCTGCTGCTCCCACACACACAGTCACATAACCAAACAAACGTAATCAAACACACAAAAACCTTACTTTTCTTCGTTATTTTCACCGACAGCAAGTTCCCTTCACCCCAACATCAACACTACCACCAAACAAATACACTCAAACACACACAAACACACACTAACCCTCCTGTTCTTCAGCATCACCACAACCACCACCACCACCACCATCAACACAAGATACACCTTTCGTCCCTCCACCACCACCACCACAACCACTACCACCACCTCACTCTTCATTTTCTTCCTTTTCTTCACCGACACCAAGTTCTCTTCTCCCCAGCATCACCACCAACACCAACTCATGACACACCTTCCACCACCACCACCACCAGCACATACCTCAACCCTATAGCGAGTGTGTGCATCAGACGCTCCACCAAGCATGAACGTACTTTTAAAGACACTCGTTCCACCTCAAGAGCGACGGCTTCCTCTTGGCTTGCCCTCCATCAGGCTTGCGATAATTAACATGGAAGGGTCGACTCAGGTGAGACAGGTAAAGTTTGGGAGAAGGAGCATCAGGTGCGTGTGCGCGTGCGAGAGAGAGAGAGAGAGAGAGATCAGGTGAGGGCCTTGTAAGGATGAATTTTTAATTAGTCTTGTGCATACCTTCACGAGGGCACTCAGGAGGGAGGAGGGGGAGGAGGCAGGGAAGGGGACTGGCAGGGGGAAGCTAGTGGAGGCAGACTGAAGCGGAAGTATCAAAGGAGCAGGAATGAGTACTTGAAAGAGGAGAGATCACGAAGGGGAAGGTGCGTGCAGAGGAACTGGGTCATCGATAGAGAGGGAAAAGTATACAGGGGATGAGGTGAGGGAGGGGCTCTGTACACACTCTTGTCTTTCCTTCTCTCCCATCTGTACCATCTCCAATAACCCACTTTCCCTTTTTACTAAGTGCAGACGAACTGGGTCACCGATAAGGAGGGAAAGATTTACAGGGGATAAGGTGAGGGAGGGGCACTGTACACTCCTCTTGTCTTTCATCTTCCCCACCTGTATATTCTCTAATACCCACTTTCTGTTTTTACTACTTGCAGAGGAACTGGGTCATCGATAGGGAGGGAAAGATTTACAGGGAATGAGGGATGAGGTGAGGGAGGGGCACTGTACACTCCTCTTGTCTTTCATCTTCCCCACCTGTATATTCTCTAATACCCACTTTCTGTTTTTACTACTTGCAGAGGAACTGGGTCATCGATAGGGAGGGAAAGATTTACAGGGAATGAGGGATGAGGTGAGGGAGGGGCACTGTACACTCCTCATGTCTTTCATCTTCACCCACCTGTACCTGCTGTCTTTCCTCTTCCCCCATCAGTACCTTCTCCAATACCCACTTCCTCTTTTTACTATGTGCAGAGGAACTGGGTCATCGATACGGAGGGAAAGGTTTAGACAGGGGATGAGGTGAGGGAGGGGCACTGTACACTCCTCCTGTCTTTCCTTTTCCCTTCCCTGTACGTTCTCCACTTACCCAGTTCCTCTTTTTACTATACCTTGTTTAAAAATGGGCGGAGGGCAGGGAGTGAGATTTAGTCGGAGGAATCAAAGGGGCAGGAAAGTGTTCAAAGATGAGTTTACAGAAGGAAGGGGAAGGCAGGGACAGTTTGAGACGTTAGAGAAACACAAGCAAACAAGGATGGATGAAGAGGAAGTAGGAAGAGGAACAGGAACAAGGGGAATGGGGGAGCAGAATTACACAAACATCGGCAAAGGAGAACAGATTTATAGGGGTGACTAAACCAAGGCTAAGTCACCAAGGGCAAGGGAGGACACGGTTGACAAGAAAAAAAGGAAACTTCTACCTTTAGATTCAGGGCGAGATGATTAAGGGAGGAGATGGTAGGGTCACAGGGGCAGAGAGAGCACTGTTATTGGGGCAGGGGAGGGGAGGGTAACAAGAGCAGGGGTGGGGCAGGGAGGGTAAGGAGGGTTAGGTTACCAGGAGGGGTCAGGGAGGGCAGGGTCACACTAGACGACGGTCCCCTAAGGTCACTCAACACCGGCAGGCCCTTGGACGAGGCTCAAGAGTTTCTGCCTTAATTGCCGTGACCCGTCCTGTCCTCCTCCTCCTCCTCCTCCTCCTCCTCCTTCTCCTACTCCTCCTCCTCTTTGTTCTCCTTTTTTCTAATCTTCCTCATCGTTTTTTCTGTTCCTCCTCGTCCTCGTCCTCCTTCTCCTCTTCGTTCTTCTCTCCCCTCCTCCTCCTCCTCCATCCTTCTCATTTTCTTCCTCTATTGCTTTCCCTTTCTCCTGCGCCGCCTATACTCAATTTTCCTTCATAGTTTTTCATCATTCTTGACACTAATTTCTCTAGATATTTTCTGAAATGAGTTTGTTTTCTGTCTATGTTGAAAAATTTATACTTCCACTGGTATTTTTATTTCCTTTCTCAGACAATACTGCACCTCTTCCTTCTATGTACCATGGTAATTATATATATATTTTTTATTTTACTACTACTTCCTCCACCAGCAAAGCCGTCTGTCTTCTGTAAACTATTCATATTATACTTTCTAATTAAGATTCGCTAACCAAATCTTACAGTCTTCAGACTCTCTATTTTGTCATCAACATCAACGAATTCTGTCTTTATCAACAAATTATTACATGTCTATTTTTATATAACTCCATATTTCCCTCAATTAAATAACACATGCTTTACCTCCCCCTTCTCCTTTGCGTCTCAACAAAGCTAACGATTTCTTTATTTTTCCATATCACTTCTTCGTCCTCATCCGACAAAGGGGTCTACACTCGTCTGAGAGAGAAGACAGAGTGGGGGAAGAAAACAAAAATGAACACTGCATACTCTACCTCATTCCTCTCATTATATCGACAAAACTAACAATTTCTTTATTTTTCCATATCGCTTCTTCGTCCTCATCCAACAAAGGAATCTACACACGTCTGAGAGAGTGAGAAGAAAGAGAGGGAAGGCAAGAAAAATGAGCGAATTCCAGTCTCGCTCTTCTTCCCGCCCCGCTCCGCCCAGCCCTGCCTTCCTCTCTATCGCAGTCCGCCTTGCAGCCCCCAGTAATTAGTCGTGGGTTCACATCATTCGTCTCGGTTCCTCAGATACCAATCGATTGCCGGCTCCTCCCTCTCTCCCTCTCTCTCTAGCCGTCCCTACATCCCTCCCTTACTGACTCTCAAAGCAATATTCTTACATTTGACAAGATTTTTATAGTATTTTTGGGCATTTCCTGGGGTAGTTTTTGACCTCGGTGGTAGTTTGACTCCTCCTCCGTACTATGAACCGTCCCTTAAACATTTGACAAGACTTTCATAGGAGTTTTGGCCATTTTCTGAGGTATTTTTTGACCTCGGTGGTAGTTTGCTCATCTTCCGTACCATAAACCGGCCTTTAAACATTTGACAAGACTTTCATAGGAGTTTTGGGCATTTTCTGAGGTAGTTTTTGACCCCGGTAGTAGTTTGATTCATTTTCCATACCATGAACCGTCGCTTAAACATTTGACAAGACTTTCATAGGAGTTTTGGGCATTTTCTGAGGTAGTTTTTGACCCCTGTGGTAGTTTGACTCATTTTCCATACCATGAACCGTCGCTTAAACATTTGACAAGACTTTCATAGGAGTTTTGGCCATTTTCTGAGGTAGTTTTTGACCCCGGTGGTAGTTTGACCCATCCTCTGTACCATGAACGTAAAATACCACTCTTTAGAACCCGACTGTATCGTTTTTTGGTCTATGGAAGTAGTTGTGAGAGGCCGAAGCGACTGACAATGGTAGTTTTGGGCATTTCCTGAGGTAGTTTTTGACCCCTGGTGGTAGTTTGAGCCATCTTCTGTGCCGTGATTCTAAAGTACCACTCGTTAGAACTTGCCTGGTATCCTATTTTGGCCTTTGGAAATAGTTGTTGTTTAAAGCGGAAGCGTTTGACAATAGTAGCTTTGAGCATTTCCTGAGGTAGTTTTTGACCCCGGTGGTAGTTTGACCCATCCTCTGTACCATGAACCTAAAATACCACTCATTAGAACCCCATTGACATTCTTTTTGGCCTTTGGAAATAATTGCATTGAGAGGCGGAAGTGAATGACAATAGCGATCTCAGTCACTCTACCTTTCTCTCTCTCTCTCTCGTTTCTTATTTTAATTTTCCTCACTTTCTCTGTCCCTTCTCCCCTTGTCTTTCGTTTTTTTCTTCTTCCTGCCGCTTCCTCCGCCAAGACCGAGACGCTTCCCGGAATAAGGTTACTCGAGGCATTATGAAGAATCGCTCTGTTTTATTATCTCCCGCTTCAAAGTCCCTGCTCGCACTTCGCCTCAACTCTCTCTGTGTGTGTGCGTGTGCGTGTGTGTGTGTGTGTGTGTGTGTGTGTGTGTGTGTGTGTGTGTGTGTGTGTGTTAGCTGGTGAAAGTAACTCATAAATAAATAGGAAGGCAAGCAAGTATTCGATTCTCCTCAATATCGTTTCGTGTCTCTATAACGCTAAAAAGGCCACATTCTACTACATTTCGGCGTCCAAGCACACACATTCGACAAGGCTTTCACAGTAGTTCTAAGCATTTCCATGAGTACATTTATGGTCCTGGTGGTAGTCTGACAAAGCTTCTGAACCGTGAACGTAAAAAAAACACTTATGAGAGCGTAGTTAGCACCCCTTTTGGCCTTTGAAAGTAGTCGAGGTGAGGCAGGGAAGCGTCTGAGAACATCGACTAGAAGAAAGAACCTCAGCAGGCAGGGCGGCGAGGAGGCGAGACAAACAGGCAGGTAAGCAGGCAAGCAGGCGGGCGGGCGGGCCACACTAACACCCCGAAATCTGGCCCACGCACGAAGCCTCGGATTATATTCTCTACGAGTGCAACAAAATATATCTGTTATCAGCCTCGGCGGCGATAAAAAGATCGTAGCTTTGTATGAATAGATGATCCTCCTGAGACACTTAATTCCTCTGTGATTGTGTGTGTGTGTGTGTGTGTGTGGGTGGGTGAGTGAGAGAGAGAGACTCCATTGTGACGTGTGTAGTCTTATCTCTCCTCTCGTTAGTCGCCTCATTTCCTCCTTCAATACTTTTTTTTCCTCTCTCTTCCGTCTCCTTAAAACGTGAGGAGGTACCGACACTTTATGTGGACTTAAGGTCGTTTCACTTTCTTTCTTCGTTCACGGTTTTCTTTCTTTATGATTTAACTTTTTTTATATTTTTTTCCTCGATTTGGTTCACTTTCGCTCATCGTTCGTCTTTCCGGTTTCACTTTTTTATATATATTTTTTCTTGTTCTCGTTTTTCGTTCTTTATGTTTTCACTTTCTTTTATATATTTTTTTCTTATATGGTTTACTTCGTTCGGACTTTCTTTCTTTATGCTTTCACAATCTTTTTTTCCTTTTTTTTAGTTTTTCTGTCTTTGTTCTTCTTTAGCTGTCCCTTTTTTTATATTTTTTTCCCTATATGGCTCACTTTCCTTCTTGCTTTCCTTCCCCTTTTTTTTGCTTTATCTTTTTTTTAATCTTTTTTTAGTTTCTCTTTCTTCGTTCTCCTTTTTCATGCTTCCACTTCTTCATCATTTTCTTCTCCGATATGGTTCACTTTCTCTCTTGCTTTCCTTCCTTTCTTTTTGCTTCTGCTATCTTTTTATTTTTGTTTTAGTTTCTCTTTCATCGTATTCCTTTTTCCATGCTTTCACTTCTTCATCATTTCTTTCTCTGATACGGTTCACTTTCGTTAAGCTTTCTTTCCTTTCTTTTTGGCTTCACTTTATCCCTCTTTTCCTTTTCTTCGGTAGGGTGTAAAAACCGAGTCGAAATATTCCTTGTTTTTTTTATGGATGTTCGAGAGAAAAAAACAACACACTTCTTCTTTTCTGATCTGTCCATTTCTGCAATTTGCCTGACTTCCTGTTATTTCCACTGATTTGCACTATAAAGGTCTCTCTCTCTCTCTCTCTCTCTCTCTCTCTCTCTCTCTCTCTCTCTCTCTCTCTCTCTCTCGTCGACCCCTTTAGGTAACAATGTTGCTCGCTCCTCTTCTCTGCTTAAGGCGATTTTACTTTTAACTCGCTGACTTCTTTCCTTCCCCCATCCTCCCTTCACTCCCTTCCTCCCCCACCCCTTCCTTCCTCCTCTCTTCCTGCCTTTCATTACTCCCTCCACCCCTTTCCTCCCTTCCTATCACTTCCTTTCCTCCACCTATCTCCTACCTTCCATCCTTTATTTCCTCCATCTTCTTCCTCTGCCCATTACTCCTTTTCCTTCACCCACTTCCTGCCTTCCATTTTCCTTCCATCCCCCCCCTTCCGTTACCCATTACCTTTCCTCCACTCATCTCCCCTCCCCCTCCTTTCTCTTGTTACCCCTCACCTTCCTCCACCCTCTTCCTACCGCACATTACCTTCCTCTTCCCACCTCCCGCCGCCCATCACTCCCGTTCTCCTCCCCGCCGGCCGCTCCTTGCTCCCTTCACCGACCATCTCTCCGCCCAGATGCCCCTCCCCCGCCCTCCGCCGCCTCTCAACGCTCACACACACAAAGGGCAGGATGGTGGAGATAAGGCCAGGGTGAATCACACACCTCGCGTCTTGTCTGGTTCCGTTACCTTTGCATTGTGTAACATCGATCAATTCAAGATTCCGGGCCGGCGGGCAGGGGCAGGGCTCCCATGCACCCTTTCAATCCTGGGACTACTCATCAGGCCCCTTTCTGAAGAGGCGCCCCAGTCATCTGCCGGTGGAGTGGAGTGCTTGGTCTCCAGGCTTTTGGGTTAAGCCGGCTGGGAGAGTCCCTTAGGGAGTTGTTAGAATCAGGTGGAGAGCAGCAAGAGAAGGAGGGGAGGTGGGTGGGGGAGGAAGAGGGGAAGCAGAAGGAGGGAGAAATAGGGCGGCAGGGGGAGGGCTAAGGAGGAAGAGGAGGAGAAGAAACAAGGAAGGAAAGAAGAAAGAGGAAGAGGGATGAGAGAGAAGCAGAAGGGACAGGAAGAGGAGAAGAAGGAAGAGGAGAAGGAAAAAACACCAGGAGGGGAAGAGAAGGAAGGAGAGGAGGGAAGCAACAAGAAGGGGTTTGAGAAAGAGGAAGGAGGGGAGAAAGCACCAGAGAGGGGGAAGAGGAGGAAGAGAGGCTGTATGACGGAGGTGACGAGTCTAAGCATTAGGGAGGGTATAGGAAGAGAAGGAATGAGGAGAGAAATCCAAGAGGGATGGAGAGGGGCTGAACAACCGAGGTAACGTGTCTAAGCTCCCAGCAAATGTCCCTACGTCTACCTCGATATGCCAACACACCTCCAGGAAGCCTAAGTCCTTGCCCTTCCCTTGCCGGCCCTCTCCGGTGCCAATCTGTTCCCCTTTTCCCTTCACATACTCCCTCTGAGCTGTCCTTCCTGCTGCCCTTCCTATACATACGCCTCTCCATCTCTTTCCTCCCTTCCTCAAACCTTTTCTGAGCTGTCCTTCCTGCTGTCCCTCGCTGGTGCTGTCCGTTCCCTTTTCCCATTCCCCAAACACCTCAGCTTCCCCTCCTGTCGCCCTTCCTTTTCTTCCAAACAGTCTGATACTTGACTGTCCTTTTTCTCACTAATTCGTATGGAAGTCTGTGAAGGTATTGTCTTTTCTATATTTTCTCTGTCATATGGTACTGATTTCATGCATGTTGTATTTTTCAAGTCATTTCTCTATTGTATTGCCATTGTTCTTGCTCATTTCCTCTTTTCTTCTTGCTTTTTCTTTTCATTTGTTCGTATTTTCTTGTTTCCTTTTTGTTTTTCTTTTTATTTATCTTCCTCCTCTTCGTTTTCTTTTACTGTAACCTTTTTTTCGCATCACGTCACAGATCTCAAGTCTCTCTTCAATTTCCATTCACCTTGACACACTTTGGTCTTCCTTCTCCTTCCTCCTTTACTCCCGAACACTATTACAAGCTATCACTTTCCTCTCTTAGAATCTGTACCATCGCGTCGTGTCTTCCGTCACCCCAATGCTTACCGTGGCCTAGGGAATGCTCTGATCACACTCCACACTGTCTTAACAACTCACCACCCCGGGTCTTCAAGGCATTGCGACAGATAGGCGAAGGCCACCGCCATCAGAATGCGAACTCTCATGCTCCTCGTAAACGTAATGGCCGCTCCGACACTTCACCTGTAAGTCTGAAGCTCAGTAATGGTGCTCGGCAAAGTCGCGGGGCGCGTCTCGGCTTGGCAATAATACCTCTCGCGTAAATCGCATGACTCTTTTAAAGGAATTGGTTTCAGGGGTTGCGGAGGTGGGGGACGGCAGCTGCGCGCCCTCCAGCCATCGTTAGCGCTCAGAGGAGAAGAAGAAGAAGAAAAAAAAGATAAAGAAGAAAATAAAGAGGAGTGAAAGAAGAACAAGACGAAGACGAAGGCGAAGTCGAAGACGAAGAAGTAGAAGAAGAAGAACGAAGACGAAGAAGAAGAAAAAAAGAAGAAAAGAAGAAGAAGAAAAGGGAAAAAAGAGAACAAGGACAAGAGGAAGACATACTGGGAAGGTATGTGATTCTGCAGGCCGGGAGATGAGAAGATTAGGGCATCATGAATCACACGCAGATCATGTGTATATTCAAGCCTCATGGAATCAGGAATCGCTCATCGGTGCGTCGTAAAGGCGGGAGTTATTTGATCAACAGGCAGAGGGGAAAAAAACTCCCAGGCAAACACACCCTCGCTTTCCCGTGTTTTATCTCCCGTTTTAGTTTGTCTTTATTTTTTTATGTTTGTTTATATCTCGATGAACTAGTGCGGCTGATTGCACGCGCGTGTGTGTGTGTTTGTTTGTTCAATTTATTATCTTTTCAGTTATCGTCCCTTGCTTTTCATCTCTCTCTCTCTCTCTCTCTCTCTCTCTCTCTCTCTCTCTCTCTCTCTCTCTCTCTCTTCTTGTTATTTTCTCCTTTTCTTCTTATTTTTCTTTATTCTCTTCTTGTTTTATTCTTTTTCTTCCTCCTCATCTTCCTATTCTTCTTTTTTCTTCTTCCTTGTGGTTGAAACTTGAGTAGAGGGGTGTCTATTTTTTTATATATTGGTTGACACACGCAAAAATCTGGAGTCTGGACCACGCTTTTCGTTTAGTCAAGTGAAATTTGCAAAGACCCGCGGTGACAAACGGCATAGACAACCACATGAACAAAGCACTGCGGGTGACGAGAAAGCCAAACAATTTCCTGTCTACCACCAAGGCCAAATCAACAACAACATCAACAGCAACAACAACAACAACAACAGCAACGCTTCGGATTAAAAATAACACAATCAGTATTTTTTTTAGGTCGTTTGAAAAAAAAATGGATAGGAAAGCAGAGAGAAAGAGAGAGATATTGAGAACAAATGAAAAAAGTTCCTACCTCCACACACACACACACACACACACACACACACACACACACACACGAGGAGGAGGAGGAGGAGGAGGAGGAGGCCTTGTGTTGCATTTCTCTGTCTGACGATGGACCGAGTTTACTTTTCTTCCTTGTATTGCACTTGCTCTGTGCTGCATGGCGTTGCGTTGCGATGTATTGCGATGCGGTGTTTGAAGTCCCGCTGTGATGTCCGTGCTGTTCTGTTTGGGCCGAGTGTTGTGTTTCTCAAGAGTTGCGTCGGCGCCCAGTTCAATACCTTGCTGTTTCTGTCTCTCCTATCGTTCTACTGCAAGGTGCTGAATACCAATACTCTTCAATACATAACGTTATTCCTTTGCCGTGTCCCGAGATGGTGTGTTGTTCTACCTCAAACTACCACCTCAAACGCAGACATCATTAGCCCGGCTTTATCCCCACACTACACGGGTTAGAGGAAAATTTCAGTCCTTGACACCAACAAGTCTTTGGCACCGAGATTCACATTTACATAAAGCGGAGCAACCTTACGCAGACACACTTCCTCGTGCCGTCCCAACTCGACTTCAAAGAAAGGAGGAAAAAAATGCTGCAGGGCGACATGAATATTTTAGGGGCCCAGGGAGGCATCAGACACAGCAGGGGAGGCAGCGGGCTTAGCGGGTTTTGGCGGGAGGGAGGGACGCGTGTTTCTCCGTACGGGTATGTGGCGCCTACTCTTGAACAGGTCAGGCTAGGTTGGGTTAGGTTAGGTTAGGTTAGGTTAGGTCAGGTCAGGTCAGGTCAGGGCAGGTCAGGTCAGGTTAGGTCAGGTCAGGTCAGGTTAGGTTAGGGTAGGGCAGGTTAGGTTAGGTTAGGTTAGGGTAGGTCAGTTGGAGTCCTTTCGAGTAATTTTGCGTGGGAATCACAATGAAAGTATATTCCAGAACTCCCCGTGGTTAGTTTCGAGGCTACAGTCCAGCGCATTTACTCAGGGACCATATACCCTTTGAGAGATTGGGAACATGCCGGCGGGACGCTTTGCACAGGGGGTATGATGATGAGAGAATTTTCCAGAACTCCCCGTGGTTAGTTTCGAGGCTCCAGTCCAGCGCATTCACGCAGGGACCATATACCCGTAGAGAGATTGGGAATATGCCGGCGGGACGTGGTGCGCAGTGGGTATGATGTGTCTGTCAATCTGCGCACATCCTATCCATCAGTTTCAACATCAGAAAGAAAAAAAGATTAACCTTACTCTGAAAATCTGAGCTGCGGTAAAAAACTGAACTATTGTCAAAACGAATAGCGATGAACCTTCCTTATTATACCAGCTGCTCACTCTATGCCTCATCTCGGTATTCTAAAGAAGCATTTTCCTATAGAACATGTCATACTACATATAGATACGAAAGGTTCTGAACATCCCGTGCTTTGCTTCAAGATACAAAAGACTATACACATCAAGAGGATTCAAGAAGGGAACTTACTTCGAATTATATACAGAGAAGCGCAGAGTGGCAGCCCATCGCTTTCTATTCTTTTAAAGTTAACACAACACCATTTTTGGCTCTGGGAACACTATCACGGGTACTCTCAAGCTACTAGTGGACACACATGTCTCTATACAGCACAAGGGAAGCATAGAGCAGCATACAACGGGGACGAGTATGCTTTTATGTGTACAGAATACCTTCGTAGTAAAATATTATGATTCACGTGTTAGCGAGGAGAGAGGTGCGGCTTCCCTAGACCCCGACACAGCTAGAGTGGAGGCTCGCATTATGCAGATTTCTATATTGTTAACGGAGAAGCCCTGAAAAGGTTTTTGTAAGGAGACCGAGGTGTGTGTGTGTGTGTGTGTGTGTGTGTGTGTGTGTGTGTGTGTGTGTGTGTGTGTGTGTGTGTGTATGTGTGTGTGTGTGTGTTTGTTTCCTCAGCTCATTATGTTCCTGTGTAAAACGTTAATAACACTTTCAAACACACAAGAGGACAGATTAGTTGTATACTCGAATCCACCAACCACGATTTTAGAGAACAATCAGTCGTCTCGTGGCCGCCGGAGATAAAGACTTAAGAACGGCAAGGAGGAAGCCAAAGATACATTTACTTAACGAAGAAAGAGTCTGCAATAAAGCCTCTTCAGAGAACTGCTGCCCGAGGAAAAAACGAAACCTTTTAACAGAAAGAAAAGTCGAAGAGGAATGATAATACTTTTTTATTTCATGACTAACTTGATTTGTCACTTCCATTATTCAGTGTCACGAGAGAGAGAGAGAGAGAGAGAGAGAGAGAGAGTTAGAGAGAGCGAGGCGATCACACACACACACACACACACACACACACACACACACACACACACACACACAGACAGACAGACAGACAAGAGAAAAATTAAGGAGCGACAGAGAGTGGGGGGAAAACCGAAAGAAAAAAGGGCAGACTAATTAAAAAAAAATCTCAGGTCTGACAAAATGTTACACGGTCTGGCTGGCGTGACACCGAGGCCTGTGAAGCGGAGGGAAGCGTGTCAGGCCGAGTGATGTTGATGGAGGTGACGGAGGCGAGGGAGAACTGGACTAGTGTTGGAGGAAACTTAGCTAGAAGGGATGAAGGATAGAATGCCGTTGTAGTGTAGGGGGGACTGAAAGAAGGGGTAATGGTGGTTAGGAGGGGAAGGGGGAGAACTGGACTAATGTGGGGGGGGGGACTTAGCTAAATGGAAAGAAGGATAGAATGCCGTTTTAGTGCATGTAGAACTGAAAGAAGGGGTGTTGGGGGTTAGGAGGGGAAGGGGAACTTAACTTGAAGAAGGAGAGAAGGATTAGATGCTGTTTTAGTGCATGGAGAACTAAGAGGAGTGATGGGGGCGAGATAAGGAAGGGGAAAGGACTGGAATAGTGTTGGAGGGTAAACTTAGCTGGGAGAGCGAGAGGAGGAAAGGACGCCGTGTAAGTGTATGGAAAGGGAGGAATGAAAGAAGAACTATGGTAAGAAAGGAATGAAAGAATATAGGAAGGGAAGGAGGAAAGAGAGACATGAGGTTTGGGTGAGAAGGAAGTTTAAGGCAAAAGAAGATAAGGTGAGGAGGAGGAAAGGAAAACAGGGGAGCAAGGACGAAAGGAGGAATGAAAATAAAAAGGTATCAAAGGTGTCGATGATAAACGAGGTAATGAGAATAAAGTGGAAAGGAAAAGAATATAAAGGAGAGTATGGACGAAGAAGAGACAACATTAATTATATATACACGTACTCATATGATAGTTTCACCGTTATATTTTCAGTAGAGGTAATCAACACCCTTTGAAACCATACTTCGCACAGGTAAACACTCTAAGGAATATGGTGCTATCAGAGGAGGCGAGGCTGCTGGGTAGGGAGACGTGGGCACCCAATCACTGAGACTTGTATGGCAGAGAAGAAGAAATTATCATGAGGGCTCGACGGTATTTGTTTAGATTTAATAGACTTGTGGAGTAGAGTAACAGAAAACATCAAGGGGGAGAAGAGTGTCTAGATAATGTTTGTTATGATATTAATAGAGAAAATAAGTCAAAGTATATTTTTTTACGGAAATTGAAGCGAAGTTGTTGAGGGTAAGATTTAAATAAGAGAGAAATGAGGACATAGTCAATGGGAGCACACACACACACACACACACGCACACGCACACACACACACACACACACACACACACACACACGTATACACACATTGAGGGAGGTGGGGCTGCGTGATTAATTATTTGCTATTTCAATTACGGCGATGTGACTGAGTGCCGATGACTCAAAGACCGTTCGTTATTGAAGCAAAGGAAAACACTCGAGATTTATAAATGGACGCACGACCTTTTTTTTTCATCGGCGAGGTGAGCAATGGCGCTGCAGACTAATTATAATTAACTTAAAAGAGATTAATGCATGACTGGCCGACTGCAAGACTCTCCTGTGACCCTTATGGAGAGGGGGAGATAGATAGATAGATAGAGATAGAGAGAGAACGAGTATATTATTAATTATTTTCTTCCTTATTGCTGTTTTATCTAACTAACGAAATATAATTACCAAAACCAATCCTTAACATCTCCCCATTTCCCTTCCTGCCTATCTCCATCCCACTTCCCCTTCCTCTCAATCTCCCTCCCTATTTCCTTCCCTTCTCTTCCTCCTCAGCATCCCTTTTTCAATTCCTTACAAAACACCAATTGCATCTCTACAACCACCACCAAAACTATCCCTCCCAGTACAGCGACACCGACGATGCAGGAATTACCTCCAAACATCACAGTATCACTATTACCTACAAGGGAACAGAAAGACAGCGACCATAAACTAGGTCCTTGGATTATAAACCGCCCCAGTCATCTCCATCATAACCTGTCCTGACCATTTCACGAACTGCGCGGACACAAACCTATACATATCATCCTTATCCTCATCCTCATCATTATCACCTGGAGGAAAGCGTGCACTGTGAAAGGGGGCAGCCTCACATCAAAGCTTACTGCCAGTTTGACCGAGATATAGGAACGGTTTGTGTCTCTCAGGCAGCGATGGCAGTGTCTCGTCTATGGACATGTACAGGATAATTGAGCCACCGGTGACCTGTTTGTCCTGATACGCTCATCTCGACGGTCGTGTTGGTGCAGTTCAGTTCAGTTGAAGATCAGGAAATAGCCTTTGCAACAGCCTCCCCTCAGCTTCCTCTTGTCTATTCTTGAGTTGGTTGTAGTCCGTTGGTTATCCCTTTTTCCAGAACTCATACAGAACCCATTTCACTTCTTTGTCAATGTGGTCCTCAAATATTAGTTCAGGGCGACAACCAGTGCTCCTCTCCACCCATTCAGCTCCTCTAAAGGTTTCATTCAATTCTCCAGACAAGAAAATCCAGCAAACACTATTTCTCAAGAGGAAGACACGCATTTGTATTATTATAAACACGTGTCTCGAGTTCTATTAACTGCAGCAAGCCGAGGTCCATAAACGTCAGCTTGTATAACAGGCGGCGCGCGAGGAACAAGCAGGAGTTAGCGGGCATTAATTAAGGAGCCATTGTTGTGTGCTAATCAGCGGGGCGGCGAATAGTGGGCGTCGAGGCGAGGTCTTGGAAGCTTAAGTAATCGAGGTCGCACGAGGTTTAAGGAAATGTCGCCTGAACAATAGATGGATATTCAACGGGTAATTATGTTTAAGAGCAACGGCGGAGCAGAGGAATTAAGGGAAAGGAGGAGGATGCTGTCTTCGCTCACACTAACACAATGATGCCACTTAGGTCGAAGAAGCTGGAGGCGGAGTGCGTCTTAACCATTTATCGTCACATTGTAAGGGAAGTATAATATTCGTCACCTTCCGTCACCGAAGTCATTATTTTCTACTTTTCAGGAAATCGGAAAAGAACCGTCATCATCTCATTTGGCTTAAGGTTCAGGCATAAATGAAAACGGTAATTCCAGAACACTCAAACCCTGAATGACAAAGGCAACAATACAAAAATGGTCGCCACATGATGGAAATTTGATGTGGATAAAAACCTGGAAATGTCTGAAAAATGACTAAGGCGATTATTTTATGAGGGTGACGATATGGATTTCCTTTTAGTTTAGGGCTTGATATAGAATTTAGATTACACTGACGACGAAGCCATAGTTTTCCTTTGCCTCCACGATTCATTTTCTTGACGATCGTTATAAGCAAGCTAATTCAACCTGCTTTTTTTTCTGCTGGTCTTTTGTAGCCATCGACCCGAAGAGCAAGAGCAAGACAGGAAGAGCAAGACAGCCAAAGAGGAAAAGCAGGACGTTTATTAATCATCCATTTAGCTGTTATCACCAGTATAATTCACCTTGCCTTTAGTGATGCTCTTTTGCTTCTTGAACATTCGCTTTCCTTCGCCCTTGCAGAAGCTTCCTCTTATCTATGGGCAGACAAATTTGCAGCTTTTCTACAACTATTTACTGGGCCAAAATTACGGGTCCATTGGGGTCTGGCCTACTCTGATCCCATACTTCATAACTTATTTTCCGGTCCCGGCAACAGGTCGCTTTGACGCTGACGCCGCGCTCTCCCTCCTGTTGCTGCTGCTGCTTCTACTGACCCTGACACACACACTCACACTCTCACACACACACACACACACACATACACACACACACACGTACACTCACCTCCCCCAAAAAAGGCTCTCGGAAAAAAAACACCATCCATACACTAATATTACCAAGTCATGTGCTCGTAAACATCGTAAATAATGTCCAATAACGTTTTGCACCTTCCACCAAAGCGCGAAAAAACAGAGTACTTAATGCAGGGCGGCGGGACGAGTGTGTGGCGGCCATCAGTGTCAGGTGTGCCGGCGAGGCGAGGTGATGTGTGTGTGTGTGTGGAGGGGGCGGTGGCAGGGGTGGCAGGGGCAGTGGCAGGCAGGGGAGGGTGGAAGGGACGGGAAAGGGAGGGGAAAGGGAGAGAGGTGGAAAATCTAGGTAGGGGGGTGGTGAGGACAGGCGATGAGGAAGGAGGGGAAAGAGTAGGAGTTGGAGGAGGAGGAAGAATATGTGAGGGTATTGTGAAGAGAGGGAGGAAAGGAGGGGAAGGAGAAGATGGGGAGGGAGAAAAAGAGGAGCGAGACAGGAGACGATGAGGGTGTGAGAGAAAGGAGGAGAGGAGGAAGAGGATGGCGAGGAATAGAAAGAAAAAAAGTAACTGAAAAGGAAGGGAAGGAGTAGGATATGCAGCAATGGGGTTGAGGGTGAGAGAGGAGGGGTGACAAAAAGCATGAATAGGGGAACGGGGGAGTGGAAGGGGCGGGGAGGAGAGGCGGAAGGGGGAGGGGAGAGGGAAGGGGTTAAAACACACAGCTAACACAAACCTCTACGCCCCCCCCCTCCAGCCGCCCCCCTTCGCCCCCCGTAATTACGAGAGTTATGAGTGCGTTGGAGCGGCCGTATATTAAGGGTGGACTAGGTGACGGATGATACGCGTTTGTAACCTGTTTATATTATGTTCTATGCGTGTATGTAGACCCGCACCCCCCCCCCCCCCCCACACACACACATCTCGTCTTTTTTTTTGCCTTACTACCAGCTCTTTCATCCTCTTCCATCTTGCTCTCTTACTGAAGATTTTTTTTTTACTTCCTTCCTTCCTTCCTTTTTTCCTTCATTTCTTGCTTACTTCTCTTCCTTCCTTCCGTTCTCGCTTCTTCTTTACTTCTTTTCATCTTCCTTCATTCTCTCTCTCTCTCGCTCTCACACTCACACTCACACACACACACACACACACACACACACACGAGTATTTATCATCATTTCCCGAAGACCTTTTCCTTTTTTTTTCTCTAGTATCAAGACGCTGCCTCCTGCCTCCTTCCTCCTCCTCCTCCTCCTCCTCCTCCTCCTAAGTCTTCCATTTGCTGATTGGTATAACGCAGGTAGCTCAGATTTAATTACGGGGATACTCAGGTGTGTGTGTGTGTGTGTGTGTGTGTGTGTGTGTGTGTGTGTGTGTGTGTGAGAGAGAGAGAGAGAGTGCAGAGAGCGAGAAAGAGTATATAAATATAAGTAGCCTAAGTAAGGAGTAGACATAAGTAAGAAAAAGTAGTTGGTAAGTAAGCTAGCACATTTGTCAGAAAACGGAGAAGGGGAAAGGAAAACAAAAGTAGAGTAGGGTAAAAAAAGGACAGGCTCGCACATAAATAAGAAAAGGAAGAGAAGAAAAAATGGATAAAAAAATAGTGAGTAGGGGCAAAAAATTAGACTGTTAAGTAAGAAAAAGGGCCTGGTAGGTAAGCTAACAAGTAGGTAATGGAGGAGAGAGAGAGGCAAAAAGGTAGGGCAAGACGGTAGAAGGGAAGTGAAAAAGTACATGAGGAGGTAATTGGTGATAGAAAGAGAGACCAAAAAGAGTCAGAGACGTAACAAAGTGTGGCAAGACAGGAAAAGGAACGTGATAAAAGTACATGAGTAGAAAAAAAAAACTGGAGGAGGAGGAGGAGGAGAGCTGAAAGAGGCAGGAAGGTGAACGGGGCAGCAAGTAGCGGGCTTTTTTTTCATTATTGTTTTTAAGCCCTTGAGCTGTCTCCTTTGCTGTAAAAAAAGTACATAAGCAGATAATGGCTGGAGGAGAAAGATAGAGAAGGAGAGTAACAAAGAAGGGAGAGAATTGACGTGAGGAAAAGGATGAATGTAACAGTTGAGGTAGAAACAGAGGCAGAAAAGTAGAAACAAAGTAGACAGATCAGGAGGAAAGACGCGAAAAGAGTACAGGAGTAAATAATAACTGAAGGATAATAAGGCAAACGTGTAACAAAAGAGAGGAAGTGAAAATGGAAATGAAGTAGATAATGAATGAAGGATTATAAGGCAAACGGTTAAGAAGGAAAAGAAAGACAGAAAAAGGGAGGTAAAAAAAGTACAGGAGTAGATAATATGCGAAGGAGACAGAGGCAGAAGAGTAACAAAGAAGGGAGAGAAGGGACGTGAAAAGTACATGAATAGGTAATGAATGAAGGAGAAGCAGGCAGAAGAGTAACAAATAAGGGAGAGAAGGGACGTGAAAAGTACATGAGTAGGTAATGGATGAAGGAGAAGCAGGTAGAAGAGTAACAAGTAAGGGAGAAAAAGGGCGTGAAAAGTACATGAGTAAGTAATGGATAAAGGAGAAGGAGGCAGAAGAGGAACAAAGAAGGGAGAAAATGGGCGTGAAAAGTACATGAAGGAGAAGGAGGCAGAAGACATAACAAGGCAGGGCAATACGAGATGAACGAAGGCGAAAAGAAAGGAGGGAGAGAAAGAGGCAAAAGGGAAATAACAAAATGGGTCAAGACAGAGAAAGGACGTGAAAAAAATACATGAGTAGATAACAGCAGGAGAAGGAGGTAGAATGGGTCAGAAAGGTAGAGAAAGGACGTGGAAAAAATACATGAGTAGATAACAGCTGAAGGAGAAGGAGGTAGAATGGGTCAGAAAGGTAGAGAAAGGACGTGAAAAAAATACATGAGTAGATAACAGCTGAAGGAGAAGGAGGAAGAATGGGTCAGAAAGGTAGAGAAAGGACGTGGAAAAAATACATGAGTAGATAACAGTAGGAGAAGGAGGTAGAATGGGTCAGAAAGGTAGAGAAAGGACGTGGAAAAAATACATGAGTAGATAACAGCTGAAGAAGAAGGAGGTAGAATAGAGCACCAAGGTAACAATATACGGCAAGACACCAGGAAGGAGGGACGTGAAAAAGCGTCTCGGTGCGGCACAACAGGTCATGTGTGGGTGGCTTTTGTCTCCCCGTCGCCTCGTCCTCGCCGACAAACTGGCCTCATCCATTGCTGTCCCGCGGCTGAATGGACGCTGAGGAGGGGGTGACCGCCCTAATGGTGCCACGCGAGATTGAGAAGGAGAGAGAGAGGGGGGCTGGCATGAGAGAGAGGGAGAGAGAGAGGGAGAGAAAGAGATACCCCCAAAACAAGAAGAGAGAGAGGTGGGGGTGGGCATGAGAGAGTGAGAGAGGGAGAGAAAAAGAGAGATACCCCCAAACAAGAAGGAACAGGGGGAAGGTGAGAGAGAAAGAGCGAGAGATGGGGGTTAGAGAGAGGGAGATAAGGAGAAGGAGAGGAAGAGAGGGAGAGAAAGATACCCCCAAAACAAGAAGAAACAGGGGGAAGTTGAGAGAGAAAGAGCGAGAGAGGGGGGCTAGAGAGGGAGGTTAGGAGAGGAAGAGAGGGAGAGAGAGAGAGAGACCTCCCCCCATGAAGAAACAAGAAACAAACATCCACAAACGTAGCCAAACAAACGAACACATACATACAGACATACAGGCACACACACACACACACACACACACACACACAAACAAGCAATCAAACGAATGAAATATAAAAACAAAACAAAAGACAAAGAATGGGAAGAACAAACAAACACACAGAGAAATAGGGAAACGTAAAGAACAGGAAAAAGACGTAAGAAGGAGGAGATGGAAAAAGGGAGGGAGAGAGGGGAAGAGGAAGGAAAGGGGGGAAAGAGAGGGTTAAAATCTACACTGGGAGGGGAAACTTGTGGGTGAAGAGAACTAGCACAGGAACGCGGGGAAAAGTAGAGGAAAAAGACCCTGTATGCGAGAGTCTGCGAAGGTTACAAGTGAGAGAGGGTGACAGGATGGGGAGGTAAAGATAGGAAGAAAAATGACGAGGGGGTAGCAGGGGAAGAGAAAGGAAGAGGAGAAGAGGGAAGGGGAAAGGAATGAAGGATGAGAGGAAGAGGGGTAGAAGGGAAAGGAGAAAGGAATGAAGGATAAGAGGAAGGGACAGGAAAAACGGAGGAAGAGAAGGAAAAGTAGGGAGAAAAGGAAGCAGAAGAGGAAGAGGAAGAGGGAAGGGGAAAGGAATGAAGGATGAGAGGAAGGGGGGTAGAAGGGAAAGGAGAAAAGAATGAAGACTAAGAGAAAGATAAGGAGGAAGAATGGAGGAAGAGAGGAAAAGTAGGGAGAAAAGGAAGCAGGAAGAGACGTGAAGGAGAAGAGTTTGGGAAGAAATAAAGTAAGGGAGAGGGAGATAGATAGAAAGGGAGACGGAAATAGAAGCAACGGGAAAGAACGGAGGGAGGAATGCAGTAAAAGAGATAAACTGAGGAAGAAGAGAGAAAGAGAGTAAGAGATGTGTAGGAGAAAGAAGGAAGAGTTGAGGGAGAGGAAGAGAGATAAAGGTAGACGTAGGGAGAAAGAGGAAGGGAAAAAGGAAGCGAAGGAGAAAGGGAGAAGGAGAAAGGGAGGCAATGTGAGAAGAGACGGCAAGGCACAGAGCTGGGGGGGGGGGGGAAGAAGAGAAAAATGAGAGAAGGGAGGGAGGTAACAGACGCGAAGAGACAGAACCGTGCTGGGGGGACAGGGGTTGTAGTGGAGACGCCTGAAGCAGCTCTACCATCCGCGCGGGAAAAAACCGTGTCATCTGGTGCGGGGCGACGGTCTCTTCTCCACGGCAGGTAAATATTAAAGGGAACACCCGACACGCCGAGGAGAAAAAAGGGCGGTGGCAAATAATAATAACAGGTTCTCACTTCCCTGGGACGTAAAGGGGACATGTTGCATCTCTCTCACTCTCCCTCTCTGTCTTTCGTTCTCTCACTACGGAAAGACAGAGTGAGAGAGAGAGGGAGAGGGAGAGAGAGTGCCCCCCCTTCCCGCCTCCCGTGGCACGCATCACTGGACAGCCACCTTTGCCGGGGCTTGGGTTGGGTTCGCGCCTCGACGGGCCTGTACAGCGGATTCTTACCCTTGGTGGGCTTCGTGAAGGGACGGGTGGACTTCCTGCTGTCACGTCGCCCGGCTTGAGGACACATTCACTGCTCCTCCTTCGACGGTGAGGTTGGAGAAGGAAGGGAGGGGTGTGTTCTTCGTCCTCTGGTACAGTTTTATTTTTTACCGTCTGTCTTGTCTTCAGTTCTCTCCTTTTGCCTCTTCTGCCTTCTTTTCTTGTCGTTTTGTTTGTCGTTATCGATGTCGTTTTTGTTTAGTAGAGTTGCGTTATCGGAATGGAGTTTAGTTTACGTTAGTTTACATCAGGGAACTCTTCTTTTAGCCCATACCTCTTTCATTAGATAATAGACGAGTTTTCTTGTGAGATACGCTTAAGATCACTCTCTGGTGCTTACTTCTTGCTGATGGTATCGTGGTATGCGACATCAGCAGTCACATAACACGTATTTTTTCCCCCTTCATCACTATCTTACCTTAATACGAATAACAGCCACTACAAGGGTAGACTATGAGGCGTTCCTTCACGTAGCTTCTGCACCCTGAGAGCAAGGCAACAGAATTAGCC